>NC_140950.1:17454977-17707477 GCF_014529385.1 Adiantum capillus-veneris
AACCATCATATCTCGCACATTGTGGCTCTTTTCTATGAGCCATCTAGACCAGCTCACTCAGCACTTCAATATCTACATTGCCAAGCAAAAAAACCAGCACCTTGAACACCATTACTTTCCATCCTATTCAGCCCATTTTGGAGCCCTTTTGACCTATAAAACCACATTATACATACATCACCACTATCACATGTTTGCCCATGATCTTCACACTTGCTTCATTCCTTTAATCTGCACTTGCTAGCTCACACATACCTGCTTGTGCCGTCTTCTATGGTCGACACACTTTGGATGCACCACCAATGTATAAGGGTTTGTCCTTGATCTACATGCACTTTCATGTAGACGTAGGAGTGTACTTATGTCGCACCTATGAATATCGGCTTCATTTCATGCACCTCTAGACCAAGGTGTGCGGGGATTGTGGATATTATCAAAGATTTACTTACATGTACGTAATATGAGCCGTAATATTTGTGGTAATATTTGAAATATAAAAAAATGCACCCCCGTCTCTCTTCTTTGGCGAGCTCATTTTGGACTCTCTCTCTCTCTCTCTCTCTACAAACGCGATAAAAAGTCGTGGTAAACGTTGATTTTCATAGTGGGAGAGAAAATCATGTTTTAAGCCACATCTCCTTTACTAAATCTCTTTGATTAAGAATGGGTCATACCCGACCATGTCTTGTAGATTTCCTTGAAAGCAACCTAGAGTATGGGTGGTTGTTGAGAACACATATGAATTAAATCTTATGTAGTCCGAAGAAGGAACCAAGTCCGTGCATTCATTATATATGCATACTTAAGTTTGTACTCTCTTGAGTGTATGTAGAATACACGATTTAGCCCATTATTCCTTTGAAAATATTGTTTCTAGAATCATAATGATTGTTTAAAGAAGATCACGACCAAAACTAAGTAGTCAGGACATTGTTTAATCTACTATCTCAAGGTTAAAGAAGTAAGTGTGCAAAGTGACATGTTACTCACTATATGTACTTAATAAAGTCCATATTGAATGGCTCTCCCCACTTGAGAGGATCTCCTACCTCCTAAAGTCTAAAGGTCCCCATTATTTAAACATGGACCTTACTCATTGGTCTTTCCAATCCAAACTTTGGAATTACTATCATAGTTCTCGTAAATATATCTCTAAGAAATGACAACCCCTTTGGAGTATTTGGCACAATATAACTATGAAACGTTTGGTCTAGTCTAGGCGACTTCTCATACTCTTCACATGTGGTGTATGTTCTAAATTAATCGAAACTCTTCATTGATTTAATTCATCACTAATTCCAAAGAGTGAAACTATGTATAGAGTATTTTCAAAGATGGGCTCTATAGCAAGAAGGATCCTTTATTCATCTTGAATCTACACTCCATAGCTACATGACTCATCAATATGCTCACCTTGGCTTTATGGACATGCCACATGAATCTTGTCAGACAGAGTATCTCTCATCTCTAGACGTGGAATAAGTAAATAGCAATCATCCTTGCTCTTTTATAGAATTGTTTCTTTTGTTCACAAGCCTTTGATCTAACTAATTCTATAACCACTTTAATCAGTTTCACTTGTTCTCTTTTGTTTTCCCCAGACTTAGGTGCCTAGTTAAGATGGAAAATATTTTTAGAGGTTATAAATTAATTTTTAGGACATTACCTCTCCCTTGAAATGAGTCATCCTCAACTATGGAGTAGGGAAAATAAATTCATAGATAGTCCTTTTACTTTGGGTAGAGGATCCCTTTTTACGGGTTAACATTCTTTCACAATGATGACTAACTCCACTTGGTGCTTAGAAGACTTAGTTGTCACAAGCATGTCTTTAGTTATACTTTACATCTTCCAAAGTAGATTGGGAAAGTCTATCGGGTACTTGAGAGTCTAAGCTTCCACATGCATGTATTCATTGTATGCATACACTTAAAAACTTTTAAACATTTAAAAGAAACCTTAGAGTCAAAACAAAAGAAAATTCTTTATAAAACAATATGTTTGTTCATACCTAGCTTTTACCTTTGATATGAGTCATTGTAAGCATTTACAAGGTTTGTATTATCCTTTAACTGGATTTCTTGCATCCACCTATTTCTTCAAAAGGATAATTCTCAAACTTAAGAAGATATCATTGGATAGTCTTACCACTTCTTAAAAACTTGTTTTCATACCATAAGATTCTCTTAGGCTGCAAGATCTCTTCTTTACCTTCAAACTTGGGTGGATTTTTGATTACTAGTTCTTTGTGTTGCTTGGCCTTATAAGGCTTCAAAAGTCTTACATGAAAATTGTTATGAATGATCCAAATGCTAGGTAACTTTAACTTGTAGGTCGACTCATTAATTTTCTTGAGGGTCTAGAATGGGCCATAATTGTTTTTTGCCAACTTATCATAATATTTTTGATGACCTGGGCATCCTTGAGTCCTCTTGCCCGTTGTGGCTTAGGCGTGCTTTGGGAACCTTACAAAATACCCAATCATTCTCTTTGAAGGTCAAGGCTCTTCTATGCTTATCAACAGAAGTCTTTTTCTTCTGTTGCATGATGGATATAATCGAACCTTGATCTTATTAAAATATTCTTTGAGGTCTCTACTATACTCATCAACAATAGTGATCTTCCCAAGTGCCTTGACTATCAAGGTGAGCTTGGGTCTTCCTTCAATTACTTTAAAGGGTGCCTTTTCTGTTCTACTAAGGATAAATACTCTTCCCATTGATCTCTTTGATCTACTTTTGTAACATAGGCTTTTCCCATTGATCTCTTTGATCTACTTTTGTATAAGATAAGCTTTGAGTAGATTAATAATAGTTAAATTTTTTGTTCACTTTGGCCATCCGTTTATGGGTGATAGGCTCAAGATATCAAATTCAACTTAGTACCCAGATTCTCAAAGAGACCTTCCCAAAAATTGCTAGTCATTCTTGGATCTCTGTGATACTATAGATGTTGGTAAGCCATGATATTTAAAGACTTGTGATATGAAGAGGGTTGCTATATGATGTGCTTTAATGGACTTTTTGACCAATATAACCAATATAAAATGTACTTGTTAGAGATTAGCTTTGTTTTGAGATTTTCAAAAGATCCATTCTCTTTTGTAGTCCATACATATTTAATATTCTTTTTAGTTAAGTCATATAATGGTCCTGCTATGATTGAGAATTTTTATAAAAAGCGTCTATAGTATGTACACCTTCCTATAAAGCTTCTCATGTAGATTCATTAGTATAGGACATCCTTTTAATTATTACCTTCAACTGTACAGAACCCATTTAGATCCCTTCCTGGGAAATAATATGACTTAGATATGGAATCTCCTTTAAGAAAAACTCACTTTTCTTTTGATTAATATAAAGCTTATTATCTCTCAAAACTTAAAATATTATCTGAAGATGCTGCTTATGTTCCTTAATAGACTTGGAGTAGATAATAATGTCGTCAAAGAACACTCCTGTGAAGCTTCCATGAGGTGATCTAAGGAGATTGTGCATCGCAAAGAACACTCTCGTGAAGCTTTGATGAAGTCTAAAGATCATTTGATTAAAGGTAGTAAGCCCAAACGGGAGTACTAGGAATTCATATAGGCCAAATGTTGTACGAAATATGAATATCTTTAGGTACAATCCTTATTTGATGATAAATACTTTTGAGATCTATTCTACTAAAGTAGGTAGATCCTTGTAGCTTATCAAATAGATCCTCTATGTTGGGAACAAGAAATCAATACTTTATAGTTATCCAATTAAGTGCCCGATAGTCCCCACACATTCTATAAGTACCATTCTTCTTTTGTACTAATAGAATTGGTGAACAAAATGGCACTACAAGAGGTTCTTCACACTTGTGACGGATTTAGCGATGAAAATACAGGGGGATAATTTTTTTCCCGACGTCAGTATAAGCAACACTATACGCATCGCAAAGAGAGCGTCGCTATTTGCGTTGCTACGTAGAGACGCATATATAGTGACACATATAGAGACATATATAGTGATGCAAATAGCGACTCTGGGTATCCCAATTTAGCAATGCATATAGAGATGCTGCAGGTCCAAAAATAGCGACGTATATAGTGACGCCTGAGAATAAAAAATTTGGTGGCAAGGCATACATTGCCCTGCCACCCCATCAGCCATATCGAACATAAAGTTTCCAAAATTAAGGTGCAAAACTGACAAAAGTATATCGATGAAAGTGAACTGACAAAAGTAATAAACTGACAAACTTATACACATCATAGGTAAAATCAGTTGATTGTTAAGCTTTGACCAAAACGTACTAGTTACAATACAATTGTCATTATTGAAAAAATACGTCGGGAAAAAAAAACGAGTGCTATCTAGCTATAGCTAGTTTGACGTTGACTAATCTGACGTCTTATCGCATGCCAAGGGCGTATCTATTGAATTCTGAAAAAAAAACAATAAGACTTTCTGTAAGTATAAACATATAATTACAAAACAATCTAATTTTTAATTTATTAAAATACAACAATACAAGAGAGTAAAGTTAAAACTAACCAAGCCGGAACGAGAACTCAGAATGTTTATAAGGACGTTTAAGCCCTTTCTGTCCGCATACTCGTGCTCGTACGATGTGAGGTCACGTCTAGTCATCGACCACCGTTCAAAACATAAGAAAATGTTATTTAGAATTTAAAATTACAAATATCCAAAACTACCAAACCTAAAGGACAATGCAAAAACACTTACAAATCGGCCTCAAATGACACCCATCCACCGCTCCCCAAGTGGTGCGAGCTCCTTGCTTCTACTCGTGCTCTGGTTGCCTCATTTTGTCTTTGCTTTCTTTCTCTTTGTCTCTTTGTTATGGAAGGCGTTTCTGTAGCAGCATTTCCGAAGTGAACAGGTTCAACAAAATTGATTCTCATCTCCTATTTTACATACAATGTCTTTCGGCACTCGCAAGGGTTCTTCTTCTTCAACAAGGTCCACAACCATTGTGGAAAATGATCCAAAATCTCCTAAGTGTGGAGATAGCAACACAACCACCCAACCAACGACATTGGAAACCATGATCATGGCGTACTTGGTATCATTGCAAGAGACCGTAAACAAACAAGGCGAAGACTTACGAGCACTTGCAATGGAGAATGGCACACTAAGGGTACTTGTGGTCGAGAATGAGAATGTCAAGAGGACACTTGAGATGCAAACAACACGTTTGATGCAACTTGAAGAGGAAGTCAAGGAATGTAAACGCTCTCTTGTGGACTTGAATGCTTTGAAGGAGCGGATGAGCAAAGTAGAGCATGACCATGTATTGAAAGAGGAGAAATTTGACACTATGAGCCGGGATGTATGCGACATGAAAAATGTATGCACAAACAAGTCTTGGGCTGATGTATGTGGTAGCAATGTGGTTTCTAATTCCTCACTCATGCAAGCTATGGTTCAAACAAAGAATGTTGAGAATGTGGATGTGGAGGAGTTGAAGGAACGGGAGCGACGTTCCAAGAACATTGTTATTCATGGAATTCCCGAAGAGAAGTTAGAGACACCTCCTTCTCTTGCCATTGTTATTGAAGATTTCTTCAAAACCCACTTTGACATGTCTGGAGTTATGGTCTATGGAGCACATAGAGTGGGGAAGCAAGGAGCTCCTCGCTCGAGAGAACGGCCAATTGTATGCACCATGCCGGATGAGACCAAGCGAAAGATTATCCTTGATAATAGTTGGATCTATTTGAGGGATACAAAATGTTTTGTATGTGAAGATCGCACTATTAAGCAACAAAATATGCGTCGCAAGGCATATGAGGAAAAGAATAATAAAAACAAGAAGATCTCTCATGAAGAAAATGTGCCCAAGGAGGAGGAAAGTCTCTCAAGCAAATAGGGATGCGTGACCTATGAGACCGAGTTACGATTGAAAATATGCTTTTGGAATTGTAATGGATACCCATGGAATGCGGGGGCTAGCATTGATGAACTAACAAGCAAAGACGATGTTGTACTTCTTGTTGAAACTTGGGAGCATGATACACAAAGGATTAACGGCTTGGAGGATTACAATGTACATTCATTGATGTGGTCAAAGAATCTCAAGCAACGAAGAGGACAAGGAGGGTTAGCATGTATGGTTAAGAAAGGATTGGAAGATTTTGTATCAATTGTGAAAAATGACAAGTACAAACGTTATTTATGGATGAAAATTATGACACAAAAAAGAGCACCCATTTTTGTAGCCGGTTGCTACATTCCTCATCATGATTCTCCCTTTTATGCTTGCATGGATAGAGATCAACCATTTTCTGATTTGGAAGAGGACATTGCTTATTTCAAAGGTGAAGGTGATGTTATTGTATTTGGGGATATGAATGCTCACACAAAAACATTGCAACATGATACTCAACAATTTGATATGCCATACATTTCAAGGGAGTTGGAGGAAGTTCACTTGTATGATCGTACTTCAATGGATAAGAAAGAGCCGGATCACTATGGAAAGTTACTTTTGCACATGTGTAATAGCACGGGTATGCTCATTGCCAATGGTGTATCTTTGTGGAGTGGAACCAATGGATTTACATGTAGGAGACATAATGGGGATAGTGTGATTGACTATATGCTACTCTCTGAAGCCATCATGTATCGTATAAAGAGTTTTATGTTTGGTCAATGGACCCCGGAATCCGACCATCGCACCTTATGTATTGACCTTTCATGTGGAGAAGCAACTAAGCATGATAATCTCAGCCAAAGGAAAGAGAAGTTATCACTATGTATGGATTTCAAACGGGCACCAATGTACATTGAAATGGTTGAGCAAAAATTATGGATGACAAAGCTTCAATGTGATGCACCATTGGAAACTAAATGGGAAGCTTTCAAGAAAGCTATTTGTTCTTGTGCGGAAGAATGCTTTGCCATAAAGCATCTCCATGGTATCAACAAAGATAGATCACGCAAAAGGTGGTTTGATAAAGAATGTCAAGATGCTCGAAAGTCCTTGATAAAGCTTGATGCAACTATGGACAAAGACAACTATCAAAGTCATTTGCATACATACAAGGCATTGATTCAAAAGAAGAGAAGAAGATGGGAAGTAAAGCAACAAGAATTTCAAGTCCAAGAAAAGGCACATGCATGTGGAAGATTTTGGAGAAACTTGAGAGGCAAGCGGGTTGAGAATTTTGGTAACTTGAGTCTAGTGGATATGTACACACATTGTAGGCAATTATATGAGCAAGAAAAAACTGAAAAAATGCCATTTTATGGTTCACTCCCATGTATGCCGTCTTTTTTTACTATTGAGGATGTATGCAGTGGGCTTGAAAAGTTGGCCACTCGCAAAGCGGGAGATCTTCAAGGTATCAAGCTGGAGATGATCAAATGGACGGGAGATTTTACCCATGAGTGGATGTGTGATATGTTCAACCTTGCACTTCAACATGGTATGCCTTATGATTGGAGTACTAATTGGGTTAAGCCTTTGCATAAAGGAGGGGATGTAAAGAATGTAAGCAACTACCGGACTATAATGATTGGGTCTCTTATGGCAAAGTTGTTTGGGTGCATAATGGAGATGAAATTGAGTGATTGGGCTGAAGAGAATGACAAGCATGCAAAGGGACAAGCGGGTTTTCGTCGATGCCATAGCACCATTGATCATCTTGTCACTCTTCGTGTTCTCATGGAGGAAAGTCGGTTGAAAGGCAAGCGATTGTATTGTTATTTTGTGGACTTTAAGAAAGCCTTTGATATGATTCCACGTAACAATTTGTGGAGAAGGATGGAAGAACTCCAAGTGCCAAGTGAGTTTATGCTTGCGGTTTCTCGAATCTATGAGAAGGTGATTTGTCAATTGCGCATGGGAAGAGAAATTTCAGAAATTTTTGTAAGCACTATTGGGGTTAAACAAGGATGTCCATTGTCACCAACTCTCTTTGGTCTATGCATCGATCAATTGGAACAAATGGTACTTGACTTTATGCAAGAAGAAGGGATTGAAGAGGTCACTATTTGCAATGCGGTAATCATGCTTTTGTTGTATGCGGATGATGTAGTGCTTCTAGCACACACTTTAGAACATGCACAAAAGCTTATGGTTGTCCTTGAGAACTTTTGCTTGCATAGTGGGCTGATTGTAAATGAATCCAAAACAAAGGTTATGCTTGTGAAAACCAACCATAAGGAGAAGCCATGCATTGTGTACAACAACGAGACACTTGAAGTTGTTGAGAGCTTTAGGTACCTTGGCCTTGAGATTCCATCCAATCACAAGTGGCATGAATGTGCTATGCGTCGTTTGGAAGCGGGAAAGAGAGCATATTATGCATTTGAGAACATGTGTAATGCGGGAAACATCAAGTGTTGGGTTCTCAACAAGTATCTTTTTGATGCATTGGTGACACCGGTTCTTCTTTATGGAGTTGAAGTGTGGGGCGGGAGCATCTCAAAGTCTACTTGGAAAGAGTTTGAGAATGTCCAAAAGCGTTTTCTTACAAACTTTCTCCAAGTTAAGACACAAACACCATATATGCTCCTACTTCTTGAGTCGGGATCTCTTCCAATTGAGGTTATGGGCATGGAAAGGGTTGTGGAGTACATGATAAAGATGCGTCAAAACCCCTCACATCGACTTCCTACAATTGCATGGGAAGCAAGCAAAAAAGTTCAAAAGACGCATAAAAGCAAGATCTTGAGCACGGGATGGATGCAAGACATAAAGAAGTGGTTTGGGAGATTGGATGCATTACACTTGCTACATGATGCTTCAATTGACTCTCAAGTGAATGAAGCTTTTCTACAACGCCAATGTATTACGGCTTGGGAGAAATCCGGTGGGTCACGCTTCATACATTACACCACCTATATTGCCCCCAACTACAAAACCATGTTCTTCGCTGAGAGAGGAAACCGTACTCACACTTACATGCTTGAGCCTATTCCCTTGTCCGCGATACGCACTATCGCAGCAATTCGGCTTAGCTCCCATTTCCTTCGATGCGAGATAGGGCGTTGGCGCAATGGAGAAGAGTCAAATCGATTGTGCACATTATGCTCACTGCAAGTTCGAGAGTCTGAGTACCACACACTACTAGAGTGCTCAGCTTTTGATCACATCCGAACTTGCTTCTCTCACATTTTCAGCCATAACTTAGACCTACACACTTTCCTCTCCCAGCCAAAGTGTGGGCTCTCCATTGCGACTCTCATCACTACAATTTTGGAGCATCGAGAGTCACTTATCAGCCATACACATACTACATCACATGTAACTTTGGTCCCATAGGTCATATTTGACCTCCGAGGACGATAATAAAATCTATCTATCTATCTCTTTAACTTCTTTAGCTCTCTCTCTCTTTCATTTCATTTCTCTCTCTCTCTCTCTCTCTAACTACTTTCTTTATATCTCTCTCTCTCTCTCTCTTTCTCTCTCTTTAACTTCTTTATCTCTCTCTCTTTCATTTCATTTCTCTCTCTCTCTCTCTCTCTCTCTCACACACACACACACACACACATTCACACACACACACACACACACACACACACACACACACACACACACACACAATGTGTGTGTGTGTGTGTGTGTGTGTGAGAGAGAGAGAGAGAGAGAGAGAGAGAAAGAGAAAGAAAGAGGTGAACATGAGAGAGAGAGGAGAGGGAGGGAGCATACCTAGCTCTTCCTCCTCTCCTCATGTTCACCTCCCTCAGGGAGGAAGAGCTAGGTATGCTCCCTCCCTCTCCTCTCTCTCATGTTCACCTCTTTCTTTCTCTTTCTCTCTCTCTCTCTCTCTCTCTCTCACACACACACACACACACACACACACACACACACACACACATACATTGTGTGTGTGTGTGTGTGCGTGTGTGTGTGTGTGTGAGAGAGAGAGAGAGAGAGAGAGAGAGAGAGAGAGAGAGGAAGAAAACATGAGAGAGAGAGAAGAGGGAGGGAGCATACCTGGATCTCCCTCCTCTCCTTGTGTGTGTGCGTGTGTGTGTGTGTGTGTGAGAGAGAGAGAGAGAGAGAGAGAGAGAGAGAGGGGGGGGGGGGGGGGGGGGGGGGGGGGTATACGTCGCTATAAGAAAGCTTCAAAACTCTTATCTACACATTTGAGTTTTTGCAGAAAGCTTCAAAACTCATATCTACACATTTGAGTTTTTGGCGCTCTCGGATTATTTTTACAAGGTCATCGTCGCTATAAGAGTCGTTATATAACCAAGGCTATAGCAACGCTCATAGCGACGTCGAGACTTTTCCACATTTGAGCATCACACTACGAGTGTCACTACGCTAAAGAACCTCTTGTAGTGTGGAGATGAACTAGGTTTGACCATCCCTATTTCCACAAGCTCATTGCCTTGCCTCATAACTCCTCTTGTTGAGCCAGTGAGACTCGATAAGGAGGCTTATTCAGAGGTGAACTACCATGTAGAAGTTCTATGGTATGATAATCTTGTCCTCTTTTGGGAGGTAACTCCCTAGGAATGTCATCCGTAAACATGTCTTGAAACTCATTAGGAAACTAGATAATTCCAATTCATCTTTAGTTTCATTTTTGACCTCATTTAGATCACATGCATCTTCCTTAAACACTTTGACAAAATCCATGTAACAAGAAAGTGAACTTTCCATTACTTTGTCTAAATCTTGAGTCTGTACAGGTGGTATAGGGTACTCGCACTATTTACATCAAGTGCAACATCCTTGTCTCTATAGGAAAAGAAAACTTCTTTTTCAAGAAACTTCATGGTGGCAATCATGCGATTAAACCATGTTGCTGCTAGAATAACGACTTCATGCTGGAGTGGGGAGATGAACAAATCTTCTTTGTCTCACTACAACATAACATGAAGATATCGACGCATCATATATCGACGGCCATACCCTTCCACACGTATATCGACGTAATTAGAGTACGTCGATATAGACGTCGATATACGCATCGCAATGCGCGTCAATATACACGTGGAAAGACATTCTTTGCCATGCGTATATCGACCCAAATTCCCACGGGTATATCAACGCTGTTTGGGACGCAAAAAAATTTGGGGAAAAAAAGGGAAACCCGCGCGCAGGGGACATTTTCGCCTGCTCAAATCTTGGCCGAAACCTGCTGCGTAGGTATTATGTCACTCTCCCCTCCCCCCCAACCCCTCTCTCTCTCTCTACATTGTGTGTGTGTGTGTGTAGGAAAGAGAGGGAGCGGTGTGTGTGTGTGTAGGAGAGAGAGAGAGAGAGAGAGAGAGAGAGAGAGAGAGAGAGAGAGAGAGAGAGAGAGAGAGAGAGAGAGAGAGAGAATTAATGTATGCGTAGGAAATTAAAATTAAAGAAAGAAAAATTAAAGAGAGAAATGAAATGAAATGTTATATTAACGTCTTCAAAAGGCCAACGTGACCTATGAGACAAGAAAGTTACAATGTGGTGGATCTGATACAAAGTTAGAGTAAAAAGATGACAAAATAAAATGTTATGGAATCCTAAACTGCTGGGTGTGGACTAAACAGCTAAAACAGCTAGCTGGGATAGGTAGATCATAGGAGATCCAACATCTGTCCTTGGCGGATCTCATCAATCTCCTCCATGTGTGGTAGTCTGACCGGGCGTTGTACATGTCGAGCCAAAGTGACCTGGATCGTCAAATCCGATTGCGTTTTTCTACGAAAAAACGCAGACGGACTTCGAAAACTGATTCTACGCCTACCAAAACCATCCGTAGTCCATTAAGTAGTCTTAAGGCAATGTCAAGACCGTGTATGGCAAGCCGTAGGTTAAACGGATAGAAGAAACGTCAAATACACAAGCCGTAGGTCAAATCCGATTGCGTTTTTCTACGAAAAAATGCAAATGGCTTCTATGCCTACTGAAACCATCCGTAGACGATTAGGTAGTCTTTAGGCAATGTCAAGAGCGTGTATGGCAAGCCGTAGGTCAAACGAAAGAAAAAACGCCAAATACACAAGCCGTAGGTCAAATCCGGTTGCATTTTTCTACGGAAAAACGCAAACGGACTTCAGAAATGGCTTCTATGCCTACCGAAACTATCCGTAGTTCATTAAGTAGTCTTAAAGCAATATCAAGAGCGTGTATGGCAAGCCGTAGGTTAATGGGTTTGAATTAACGCCAAATACACAAGCCATAGGTCAAATCCGGTTGCATTTTTCTACGGAAAAACGCAAACGGATTTTGAAAATGACTTCTATGCCTACTGAAACCATCCGTAGTCTATTAGGTAGTCTTAAAGCAATATCAAGAGCGTGTATGGCAAGCCGTAGGTCAAACGGATAGAAGAAACGCCAAATACACAAGCCGTAGGTCAAATCCGGTTGCGTTTTTTCTATGGAAAAACGCAAACGGACTTCGAAAATGGCTTCTATGCCTACCAAAACCATCCGTAGTCCATTAGGTAGTCTTAAGGCAATGTCAAGAGCGTGTATGGCAAGCCGTAGGTCAAACGGATAGAAGAAACGTCAAATACACAAGCCGTAGGTCAAATCCGGTTGCGTTTTTCTACGGAAAAACGCAGACGGTCTTCGGAAATTGATTCTATGCCTACCAAAACCATCCATAGTCCATTAGGTAGTCTTTAGGCAATGTCAAGAGCGCGTATGGCAAGCCGTAGGTCAAACGGATAGAAGAAACGCAAAATACACAAGCCGTAGGTCAAATCCGATTGCGTTTTTCTACGGAAAAACGCATGCAGACGGACTTCGGAAATTGATTCGACGCCTATCGAAACCATCCGTAGTCCATTAAGTAGTCTTAAGGCAATGTCAAGACCGTGTATGGCAAGCCGTAGGTTAAACGGACAGAAGAAACGTCAAATACACAAGCCGTAGGTCAAATCCGGTTGCGTTTTTCTACGAAAAAACGCAAACGGACTTCGGAAATGGCTTCTATGCTTACTGAAACCATCCGTAGACAATTAGGTAGTCTTTAGGCAATGTCAAGAGCGCGTATGGCAAGCCGTAGGTCAAACGGATAGAAGAAACGCCAAATACACAAGCCGTAGGTCAAATTCGGTTACGTTTTTCTACGGAAAAACGCAAACGGACTTCGGAAATGGCTTCTATGCCTACCAAAACCATCCGTAGTTCATTAATTAGTCTTAAAGCAATATCAAGAGCGTGTATGGAAAGCCGTAGGTCAATGGATTTGAATTAACGCCAAATACACAAGCTGTAGGTCAAATTCGGTTGCGTTTTTCTACGGAAAAACGCAAACGGATTTTGGAAATGACTTCTATGCCTACTAAAACCATCCGTAGTCCATTAGGTAGTCCTAAAGAAATTTCAAGACCTTATATGGCAAGACGTAGGTCAATGGGTTTGAATTAACGCCAAATACACATGCCGTAGGTCAAATCCGGTTGCGTTTTTCTACGGAAAAACGCAAACGGATTTCGGAAATGACTTCTATGCCTAGTGAAACTATCCGTAGTCCATTAGGTAGTCTTAAAGCAATATCAAGAGCGCATATGGCAAGCCGTAGGTCAAACGGATAGAAGAAACGTCAAATACACAAGCCGTAGGTCACATAGGGAAATAGAAAGAGAGAGAGATAGAGAAGTGGAGAGCGAGACAGAGAGAGAGATAGGAAAATAGGAAAATAGAGAGAGAAAGAGAGATAGCGAGATCGAGATCGAGAGAGAGAGAAAGGGAGATAGCCGTTGGATGTTGAAGAAACTATGGAACTAAAGAGGCAAAGGGGTTTTGCCCGCTATGTACATGCATTGCCATGTACACCTGGGAGTGCACGTATGTGTCTACCCATATAGGATTTGACCAATAAAGACGAGATTTTGACCCGGTGGTCCTGATCTCCGTACACCTCTGGACCGAGGTGTACGGAGATTGGGCAAGACTAGAGAATGCGAGGTAGTTTACATTGTGAGGAGTATATATATTAAAACAACATTCATAATCATTGTAGATGGCAACGTCATCAACTAACATGGAGGAAAAGATTGCATGCTCGTGCACGCTCTGCAAGTATCAAATCCTGCACAAGCGTAGGATATGTAATGAGCATGTGCACAAGTACGGAGAGTTTGCTAAAGAAACCGTACAGAATCTACGATACGACTCCTACGAAACATGCATTGATTTTCGCGACATAGCACCTACATCTTAGAGAGAGAGAGAAAAAGGATTATGCGTGAAGGTCCGACCAATATAGAACCAAGGATGGAAGCAGAAAAGGACTTACAGATAGAAGACGATGGCATGGAGGAGATGCTGGATGCCTTCTCCCAGATAAGCGAGGAGAACGATAACGAAGTAGCACCAGAAGCCGTGCACCTATCTCCTGAAGACATGTTGAGGAAGTTGGCATGCCAACCAATTTATGAAGGCGCCAAAATATCGACGCTTCGTACTTGTTTGGCGTTTTTGAATCTTCAGTCAGTGTACGGGTGGTCAGATGCAAGCGTCACTGCTTTGTTTAGGTACGTAATTTACAAAAGAGATTTTCCAATTGCAACGGTGACTTGCTTGGAGAGCTTTTTAATTTAATGTGGCTTAAACAGGTTGTTGCGGGATCAACTTCTCTCGGCTGACAATGAAATGCCCCCCTCCACGCCAGACGTAAAGCAACTATTGACCTCAGTTGGCTTGGACTACAACAAGATTCATGCATGTCCAAATGATTGCATTCTTTTTCGCAATGAATTCGCAGATTGTCTGTCGTGTCCTAAGTGAGGAGGAATGCGCTACAAACAAGATGCTCTTGGCGAGACAGTGCCAGCTAAAGTGTTGCGACATTTTCCTATTATTCCTAGGATAAAAAGCATGTTTCGTTGTGGTTCCATTGCAAAGTTGATGCTGTGGCATTCTACGAATAGATCCATTGACGCAACATTTAGGGTGCCTACTGATTCAAAGGCATGGAGTCACATTGAAGATACCTGGCCACATTTTAAGAGTGAACCACGCAATTTTCATTTGGGCATGGCAATGGATGGAGTCAATCCATTTGGCTTGAGAAGCTCGTCATGGAGCACTTGGCCTATGTGCCTTATCAATTACAACCTCCCGCCGTGGCTTTCCATCAAGAAGGGTCATTTGATATTAAGCTTGATTGTACCTGGTAAGTTCAAGGCAAAAAACATGGATGTTTATCTAGCTTCACTAGTTGACGAGCTCTAGGAGTTATGGCATGGGATCGACATAGCAAATGCGGTTGAACCAGTAGGACAACAACATGCAAGGATCCATGGACTTCTTATGTGGACTATGCATGATTGGCCAGGATACGGAGAAGCTTCTGGTAATGGTTCTTGATTTACAAAATTCTTGCTATTCACAAGCACTTTGCCTTGGCCTGATTCATGCTTTAATATATGCAGAGCTAACAACTTCGGGATACAATGCGTGTCCAATTTGTGGGCAGTCTTTGGATGTGTGCTATTCTGCCTCTCTTCGAAAGATAATTTATCAAGTCCACCACCGTTATATTCCAGATGGCCATCACTTGCGCGAAGGTCAGCTTGGTCGCATCGAATGTCGTCCTATGCATGTACAAGAGTGGCGTCGCCGATGGGAGCAACATGAGGGGCAACCTGTTCAAGGAATGAAACGTTTGTCCATTCTCCATACGTTACCGTACTGGGGTGATCTACTAATTAACCATTTGTTGGATCCAATGCATATATTCAAGAATGTGGGAGAGCTCCTCTGGAAGACAATCATGGGAATGAAAGACAATCGAGCTTCACGAGATGATTTGCAGTCAGTTGGAAAGATGCCAGAGCTGTGGCCTTTCACCAATGCAGCTGGCCAAACAAAGCTTCCAAGAGCGCCATGGGTATTGCTAAAAAACGAAGAGCGACAAGTTAAAGGGTGATTTCAGAGTTCAGGACGCCAACAATAGGATATATGCGATGTCTCAAGACAGCATTCACCCGTGACGATCAACTGTCAGGATTGAAATCGCATGACTGGTATGAGTTCTTGCAATTAATTCTTCCAATTGCGATCAAGGGGTGTTTAATGGAGGAAGTGCGGACCTGCATATACAAGATTTCAGAGCTAGTGCGGTGGATCTCTTCCAAGGAGATACATGAGGAATCTATTGCAGTTGCAAGGGCTAACTCCATTGAGGCAGTTTGCATGATTGAGAAGTATCTACCCACGAGCTTCCTAACTATCCAAATGCACTTGCTCGTTCATGTAGTAGATGAGGTTGCAGTGGCAGGTATAGTCCACAGCCGTTGGATGTTCTTTCTAGAGCAGTTCATGAAAACACTTAAGGGTTTTGTTCACCAAAAAGATCGTCCAGAGGGGAGCATGGCAGAAGGATGGTTGGTGCAAGAGTCTCTTGTATTGACGACCGAATTTCTATCCGTTTCTGACCCAGAAATTTCCCGAGTGTGGAGCGATAAGGAGGATGCAAGACTGGTGGGAGAGGAGCCGCAAGGGCAAGGGGTGCCGAAGAAAATGAACGACGCCATGCGAGAAAAGATCATGAAGTTCTGTATACTAAATTCAGCGCCGATGCAAAAATGGCTTGAAAGGTACGAAAAATAGAAAGAGAGACGCAATAGGGAGCGACAGGATTTTAGGCGAAGCCGAACAACTAGGGGTTTACCCTTGCCAGACTATCTCTCTCCTCTACTTGAATTCCCTACAATGGCATGGTTGGACAAGACAGTGAGAGCAACTCGACAGATCGGAGAACCCATATCTCTAGACGAGGAAGAGCTGGCTATTGGATGTGACTGGATGTATCATACATACATGGCACTATGGCCACATGGAAAGCATTTTAGAACACAACAAATTGATAGCAGAAGAAACACGTTTGACAGTGGGGTAATGGTTAGTTTCATGCAAAAGGGCAGGGCTAGTGCCAGAGACACGAATGAGAGCACTAGCAACCTAGATTACTGTGGTTTGGTGTCAGATATCCTGAAAGTAAGCTTCAGGCGGTTTGAGATGTTTTTGTTGGATGTGAAGTGGTTCAAGGTGATTACTTCTGGTCGCAATGCAACGGTACGCAGAGATGGAAACAAAATTGTGCAAATAGATTCTACAAAGGTTTGGACAGAAGCGAGCGACACATTTTCTCTCCCTGAACATTGCGAGTAAGTGGTCTTTGTACCGGACCCTCGAGAGCGAAAATGGTGGTTTGTGGTTCAGGTTGCTCCTAAGAAATAAACAAGTATTTGAAGGGCAAGATCTCCTGGAGGAAAGTCAGTCAGACGACGTCCATACTACTGTGACATTAGATGAGATGGACGAAGGTATGGCAGAGGAAGCTGACAGATATACGAGGGATGACGCAGACGAGCCAGAATTGACACTTGTAGATGAAGATGCAATGGATGAAGACAATTTGCTAGAACGAGTTGGGGCAGAGTTATGTTTGCAATTAGAGATAGACGATGAAACGGTGCAAGATCTTATCGATGATGCGTCACTCGTCGAGGCCTAGGCCTGTAAGTGTTTGTGTGAAGACGTTGATTTAAAATTAAGCTTAAAGTTAATTTAAACAACTCTGTTTTGACGCTTTATTTTACTTTTTTTGTGCAGGACTTTAGTATGGCAGACCAGTTTCCAGATGTCGCTTCTATGAGTGCAGATGCATTCATGGGCTTCGTTACACAGATGACGCCTGCTCAAATGGCAGAGGATTCTCAGTACTGGGTAGCCAGAGGCACGGGTACTACGTCTCCAGGCTTCACACCCGAGGGTCCGACGCCTAGGGGGGGGACACATATGGGGGGGGGGGGGGGACGCCTATGGGTACGATGCCTACTTCTCCCATCACGGCCGCTTTGACACCTAGGGGTGGGGCAGAGGGGGATACGTCCTCATCTCAGCAGCACAGGCGCACTCGCCGATCTCGGTGATCGTCAGGTGGAGGTGGTGGTTGCTGTGGAGGAGGGTCCACAGATGCTTTGATCCCTCCTCGCTCACGATCCCCGTCCTACCCAGGCACACCTCTCGACACACCTCTTGGCACACCTTCGGACACCTTGGGGGGCACACGATCCTAGTGCCTCCAAGCTCTATACTGTACGGCTAGATGGTTCTGTTGACATGGATAGAGTCGGGACTGAGATGAGACAGTGGATTCGCCAGCTCACGGAGCTACAATTTTCGACCAGCATTCTGACGTCTTGGGATCAGCAGGAAAAGGACAAAGTCACTTACATAGTGGAGACTATCCTGAGAGAGTACCAGCCTGCTTCGAGTTCTGATGCTATTCCGAGAAGGTGGATCAAGGGTGTTGCACGGGACACCATGAAACATCGACGAGATGCAGCTCGGAAGGCTTTCAGGACCGGCTCGCCGAAGCCTTCGGGCATCCCACATGAGACGTGGCTGCAGATCAGGGAGGATGAGCGGACAACGGCCACGCGGTTCAGACAGGAGCGTGAGGTCGTGCAGATACGACAGATGACCATGGGGACATCTCATCTTGGCAGCGGAGGCTTCGACACCTTTCGCTATGAGTTTGTGAGTTTCTAATCCAATCTTAACTATGGCATTTTTTAAAACGCGATGAATCATGTATTCTTATTACTCTGATTTTGTATAAACGCAGAATCTTGCGATGCATCGAGCCCCAACACGTCAAGAGGAGTCAGATGGATATCGCAGAGGTATCTATGAAGTATTGAATGATCTTGATGCTTCAGGAGAGCCTGTAGACTGGGCGGCCTTACAGTCTTGCTGATCGCTTGAGGTGAGACGTTAATATGTGCGATTTGATTTAATTAAGTAAGTATATGTGAAGTAATATCAATACTAATTTTGTGAGTTGTCCTATGTGCAGGTTGTGACGCCTAGTCATCAGTGGACTGGATTTCATATATATGCTTTGTGAGACACAGACACGCTTCTGTCTCTCCTTTTGTATAGACATATATATATGGTTATGATTATTGTTCAGACAGTTATTGTTTTCCTTATGGTTATGGTTATTGTCATTGTCATTGTATAGACATGGTTATTTCTCCTATTCTTGTATAGACATAGTTATGGTTCAGGTTTTGTTTATGGTTATGTTTAACATTCTGGTTATGTTTATGGTTATTGTTAATTTTGTTTTTGGTTATGATCAAAGTGGTTATATTGATCGGTTATGGTTTTAAGTTATGGTTATGCTTTTAAGTTATGGTTATGGTTCGTTATGGTCATTGGCCTTGATGGGGGCTTTTCACAAGCCAAGCTCCCATACCCCTCTTCTCTCGTCCCCACCCCATGAAAACCCCCTCTTAGGGAGGGAGTGATAAAAGACATTGGAAAAAGTAAGAAAAAATAAAGTATGATTATGTAAATATATGAGAAAGGTAAAATAGGCCACCTCATGCCTGCGGGGCAGCCCATCCCCACCTTGCCTCCTTTTTCTTCACTGTTGCCCCGCCGTGTGTCCCTTTTCCTCTCCTCCACTCAAAAGTTCAACCCCCTCTCTCTTCCCCTTGTCCTTTCTCCTTTCTCTCTCCCCTCAAGCTACCCCACCTCTCACCAATAATGCATTCTAACTCACCAATAATGCACCCTAACTCACATGCAACTTACCCTATCTTCCAAAATAGTATACCCCACCCCCCCTTTCTCTCTCCTATCATATCCCATGACCCAAATACCCCCCCCCTCTCTCTAAAGGGCGCCATGTCTCTTGTCTTGTAGCTAAATAACCTCCCCCACACTCACACACACTCAGTTTCACTAAAAAAGGTGCCCACAGACCCATCCCCACCCGGTGGTTACCTGATTTTTCTTGTGTTCACACACATCTGCACATAGATTCACCTCTGAACACACTCCCCTCTCTCCCCTCTTGTAATTACTTTATTCTCCATGTCACCTCTCACTTTTTTTCATCAACCCATCTCTCTCTCAGAGTCTCTCCCTCATGAGACTGCTGTTCTGGCACATATACACACAGCCAGACAAGTGGGCCCCACAGTCACATGGCCTATGTAGATAATGATTTCTTCATTTCTAAATTCTAGAATTTCTCCCCCCCCTCCTCCCCTATATAAAGAGGGGTCACCATCACACAAATACACACAACATCACCAAAGAACACACTATGCACTGTGTGTGCCTAGTGCACACACACACACACACACCCACACCATCACCATCACCATCACCGCAATCACCATGCTTGTCTTGAGCATGACCTCTACACCCTTGGCTATGGAAGATGAAGGGCAACTAAATGAAGGATGATGGCCATAATCCTCGTGCGAGTCTTCGCCATCAACTCCCACCTATCCGCCATGTGCTCTACCACTCTCTCCCTTCTCATTCCCCTACCCTATGCTCCCCATTTCATCGCCTAATTCTCTAAATAAAGCTTGAGGTTTTGTGAGTATGTTTTCTTGCAATGTTTTGCCCATGTGAGGTGTGCGGAATCGCCACCTAGTCTTGTGTTTTGGAGTGAGCTTGTGTATGTGTGAAGGGTGTGCGGATTCGCCATCCTTTTGTGGTGCCTAAGTACTAAGCCGCTATACCCCCTCCCTCACTCTCTCTCTCTCTCTCTCTCACTTGATCTCATTCCCTTTCCTCTTCATCATTACTCCCAAGCATCCATCTCTCTTGGATGAAAAATTTGTTATGGTGGTGTGTTGTTTGCGTCCTAGATGCTGAAGCTAGGTGGTGCCCCCTGTTTGCTTTACCATGACAAGCTCGAGGCGCGCCATTCTGTCCCCTGTTTTAGAGGCCGTCGGGGGTTCGGGGTTCGCTTTGCTCTCGCCAGCCTTAAATCTCATGTGAGATCCTACATCACAACTTCATATCAATGGATTTGGCCACCAAGTTGAGCATTCAAGATTTTGAGATGGGAGATAATGTAGCTGTTGACACGACTTTCAAGGGATAGCAAGCCTCCACTACCCCTTTGATTGGGAAGTTGAGTCTTCACGTCCAAAGCTATGTCGACAAAGAAGATTTTTTTTTTCTCTCCTCTCCAACATGAATATGCTATCCTAGGGGCACCATGGTTCAATCGCATGGCTATCAACATGAAGTTCCCTGAAAGGAGAATCTATTTCACCTCTACAGGGAAAAGACCATGTACATAGATGTTAATGAGTCAAGGAACACCATATCCCTGGTAAATACTATTGCTTTTGATAAGTCAATGAAAAGCTCTATTTTTACGTATATGATTTTTGTTAGAGAATCTATAAATGATTCTACCATTTTCACAAGTAGCAATAAAGGGAATCAAAAGGAAGTAGAGTTGTTTAATTTTCTAAATGGATTACATCCCTAGTGAGCTACCTCAAAAATGAGGGGATGATGACTATGCAATAGAGCTTCTACTAGGTAGCTCACTGCCTAATAAACCTACTTATTGAGTTTCCAAAGCTCAGCAAGAGGAGATCATGAGGCAAGTGCATGAATTGGTGGAAAAAGGGATGGTGAGGCCTAACTCCTCTCCATTCTGTTCACCAGTATTTTTAGTGCAAAAGAAAGATGGCACATATCACATGTGTGTCGACTATAGAGCACTAAATAGAATCACTATAAGAAAAATGATTCCCCGTGTCACAGCTAGAAGCTCTATTTGATAAGTTACAAGTCTACATGAGCTAAGAAGCTTTATTGGTATGTGTGCATACTATAGAGACTTCATTAGTAAAATTCTCTCAAATAGCATGACTATTGTATGACTTAACAAAGAAGAACGTTAAGTACTCATGGACTGCTAAAGAACAAAATGTTTTTGACAAGCGCAAAGAGAAGCTTACCTCTCAACCAGTCCTCATGCTTCCAGATCTCTCAAAGCTATTTTAGGTCCAATGTGATGCTTGTGGTCATTGTCTTGGAGTAGTTTTGCTTCAAGAAGGGCATGCCATAGCATATGAGAGCCGAAGGCTCAATGTTGATGAACGGGTCTTGGGCATATACGAAAAAGAGCTTTTAGCTGTTCTACATGTCCTAGACACATGGAAGCATTATTTTCTCCATTCATCCTACGAATGGATCACAAAGCCTCAAGAACTTCATGACGCAAACCAAGCTCTTCAACAAACAAATGAGGTGGGAAAATTTTCTTTCCCAATTAAATTTTAATATTGCTCACAATACTGGCAAGCACAATCTCAAGTGGTTGATGCACTTTCACAACGGCCAAGGATAAATGTGGTGTCTATAGCAACTCACAATGATCTATCTTTTATGATAGACGAGTATGATATTGACCAAGACAATAAGTAGGTAATTACATCCTTGCATTAAGGAAGAAAAAAAGAACCATTCACCTTGAAGGATGGTTATCTTCCAAACGGAAATAGGCTATGTGTTCTGCTGCTGCCCAAAGATGTAAGCCACAAAATTGGAGTTGAAATCGCTCGGGTACTGTGTCCGTGTGAGGTGGAGAGGTTGGAATGGTAGTGAGTTCTATCTCTTCTAATAAGGCAATCAAGCAAAGCGTTCTCAAGGAGACTAGCAATGCTTGTGTGCATGTGCTATAGCTAGCAAGGGCAAGGAAATTCATTGCAAAATGAGGGGGAATAGAGACGGGGGCTCAAGGGAGGACATACACAAACACATGTGCACACACATATACGTACACACACACGTGCACATAGCTTGCAAAGAAGGTGTGGTAATTTTGACAAGTTGTAGAGTAAGTGCTAGCAATTGCTTCAAATTTTTTCCTCAAAACTAGAAGAATTTTTAATGTACACTTATTTTCATCGGTTAGGAAATGTATATTTGGCAATCCCTACACAGAGACCAATTCGAACCTTTCAACTCACATATCAAAAACAATGTTTGCCAAATAACGGGGTTTAGTGTATTTCTAACCCTACTAAAATTGCAAAATCTTGGCTAGATTTTGAGCTTGCCTTGGAGAAAAATGGCAAATTGTCACATGTTTTAGTGTAAATATAGGTGAACGCTTCAAATTTTGACCTAAATTTTGAAAGGATTTTAAGTGTGCCCTTACTTTGCTGGGTTAGGAAGGGGCAAAATGACTCCTCTCTCTTGTACATTCATCAAAAATTGTGCTTAGTATACCTCTAGTGCACTCCCTCCCTGCATTTTGTGGTGATTAGAAGCTAAATTATCGGTTTCTATCACATTATCATCCTCTTCTCCATGAGTAATTGCCGCAACTTTCGGATAGTCTTTCACAATTGAAATAGTTGTATTGGGGAGTTGATCTCTATGCACTAACATCATATAAATTAAAATAGATTGTGGTTTTCCTACACTAATTTTGTGGATGTTCTTTAAAATAGATTGAATTTTAAAAGGAACTTTGATGTGGCATAATTGTAGATTTGAGAAGGGGTCCTTTACGTTTGATTTTTTGCATTGAATAGGCTCTATTTCTTTTTAGATGCCTTAATAACATGAACGACCTTTGACAAGTGGGTACATGTACCCAAAACCGACACAAATGGGTAGGTAGAGAATACCTAGGGACGGGAGACCATTTGGTTTTTTAGATTTCTTGACATCTTTTATGCATGACTCAGAGGAATTTATTGTCTGCCAACCAGCCTACAAAATGTGCACATGTCTTTTTATAATTACTCAATCTTTGTCAAAATTGGCTAGTCCTTTCAAGCTTCCGTGCACATATAAGCAGCTCCAATCCAACCAACCTTTCGAGGAAAAGAAAGCATGAGTAGCTTACAAAGAGAAGGCGTAGATGGAAAAGGTGTTTGAGAAATAAGAAAAGGTGAAAAATAAAATAGCATTTGTGCTTCCAAGGCATATTTAGAAGTGTGAGACCCCTAGTGCCTAGAGTCATTGTTCTAGGTCGTTTTCTTAAACTTTGGATGTCATCTCAGCTGGATTGGCACATTTTTGCAAATTCAATGCTTTTTTTTAAAATTTTGCAAATTTACTATTTTTTTTTTCAATTTTCTAGACTTTTTCAAAGTTTTTCTTTGGTAGTTAGCTATCAATACATATTATTTCTAATGGAAATGGCCTATGAACTTTGAGAATAGCTGAATTAAGAGAATTAAAGTGAGCATTTTTGTGAGATCACTTTGAGAACAGAGAGGGTGAACTTAATTGATGGTAGCAACATAAGCATATTACTTTATTAACTTGGCATGAACAATACTTTTGCAAGAGAGAGAGTATTAGAGAATATGACAATAGTTGAGGACCGGATTACTTGTCCCCTCTCCAAAAGGGGTTTGTATTATAGATTCTCCCATCAAGAGAGACTTGGTACAATACAATCTTTGTGTTCCTTGTGACCTTGGTGATGCTATGAAGACGGAAAGCTTCATGCATCATGAGCATAACATAAACTTTGCAAAAAGCATTAACTATCCCAAGCCTCAGTCCCAAGGCCTCAAACACCTTCGAAGGTGGAGAGAGCTAGCAAGGAATGAGGGTAGAGAAGAGAAAGAAGAATCATCCATAGGAGAAAGAAATAGTTCCTCAGTTATCATCACTCTTCTTGCTTAGCATAGCATAATAGCATAGTAATGAAGATGAAGAAGATGGAAAGCTTAAGCATTGAAGCATGGTTCTTGGTTGGATTTGCATTCCATAGCCAAGGGTGTTGGTGTAGGCTCTCCACTTCTCACAACAAGCTTGGAGAAGGCGATGGAGCTCTTGCACTTTGCACTCCACACAAGGGAAGAATGTGTGTGTGCGTGTGTGTGGGAGACTATATTCCGTCTCATGCTTGTTCCAGTCCTCTCTCTCTCTCTCTATTATTTAATTATATCATTTGGACATGTGTCCTCTTTTTTCTCTTTAAGAGAAAGAACTTCATGATTTATTTTTATGCATCTAAATTCTCATTGGATCCCTTTAAAGCCTATCCAATAGGATTCAAGCACATCATGAGGGTCACATGTGGAGGATATCTTAACATATGTCTTTTATGCTTCTTAAGTCATTTTGTTTGAATTGAACACTTCAAGGACCTAGTCTTTTAAGCATGGAAAAAGTTTATGCCTCTTGAGAGTTTATCTTTGAATTGAAGACTTCAAGAACCTTAGTCATTTAAGAATAAAAATCACCTCAAGCTTTGGACAAGGTTCCCACAAACACTTTAAGCACTTTAGTTAGGAAGCCGACAAGCACCTCATCCTTGGGTAGGATTCCCACCTCAAGGTCAGCCCTAGCTTTCCTAAGGTCAAAGGACTTTTTAACACTAACTTTTGGAGGTATTTAATGAATCTAACCCTAAGGTCTTTCAAGCTCCACTATATGTATGTTGCTCTTTGATAGACTACCTCTTTTTGGACCCCTATTGAGATGTAGCCATCTCTCCTCTTGGTCCCTTGCTGAGGTAAATCTAGAAGCACTTATTGCACATTGCTCTTTGGTAGACCGTCTCCTTTTGGACCCCTATTGAGATGCAACCATTTCTCCTTTCGGTCCCCTGTTGAGATAGGTCTAGAAGCACATATCTATATCCTAACTCTTGTTCCGCTTATATTTTATGAGATTACCTCTCTCTTGAAATCATAGTCGTCCTCGACTATGACGTAGAGAAGATAAATCCTAGTCATTAGTCCATGTTTCCTAGCGGGTAGAGGATCCATTTTTACCCTACGAAATCATTCCAGAATGGATGACTAATCCATTTGTTGGTGCTTGGGAGACTTAGCTGCCGCAAGCATGTCTGCTCTTTAGTCCATATCATACTTCCAAATTAGAGTGACAAGTTCTACTTGCTGTTTGGGAGACTTCGTCGCCATAAACATGATCCTAAGCATCCATACTTCTTGAATTTTGTGCACAATAAAGAAAGAGAATGACTCTTATAAGACAAAAACATTGTTCATTTACAATGCATTTTCATTTGCTTACTCTAGTGTAGCATTGTAAGCATTGACAAGGTTCATATTATCCTTAAGCTAGGTTCCTTGCATCCATCTAGCATCTTTAAAAGGATATTTCTTAACAAGATATAATTGGATAACGTTATTGTTTCTTAGTACCTTGTCTTTGTGCAGAAGAATTGATTCGGGCGGCAACACCTCTTCTTGATCTTTGATCTCTGGCGGGTCCTCCATTATTGGTTCTTTTGGTGGCTCTCATTTGTAAGGCTTGAGTAGGATCACATGTTTAGCATTGAGTAGGCTCACATGTTTAGCATTGTGAATGAGCCAATGGTTAGGCAACTCTAATTAGCCTGCATCTCATTGATTGGCTTAAAACACAGTATCTTTTTTCTAGTTTAGCATAATACTCTTGGTGGCTCATAGGATTCTTGCCCGAAGTATGCCTTAGATGAGCCTTGAGAAACTTTAGCAAGACCCAATCATTTTTCTTAAAGGCTAAGGCTCTAATGTGCTTATTATCAACAACCCTTTTTGCCTTTGCTTTGTATAACCTCTTTAATCTCTTTGGAAAATATTCTTGTGAGTCTCGTCTATATTCATCAGCAGAAGCCAGCGAAGATCTTTCCATATACTTTAAGTAGTAAGGGACGTTTGGATCTTCCCTCTTTAACCTTGAAAGGTGCTTTCCCCATAGAAATATGTACAATGTTATTGTATGCATACTCTATAAAAGGTAGGTACTTCTCTCATTAAGAACGTTGATCTATATACTTCCATGACATAGGCTTTTAGTAGATTCAAGAATCGTTAGATTAGTTATTTCACTTTGGTCATCAATTTGTGGATGATAGGCCAAAAGAGAAATTTAATCTACTGTTTAGATTCTCAAAGAGACCCTTCTAGAAATTACTGGTCATTCTAGGATCTTTGTCCGACACTATGGATGTTGCCAAGCCATGCTACTTGAAAATTTGAGATCTAAAGAGGGTTGCCGTTTGATGTTCCTTAATAGTCTTTTTGACAGGCATAGAGTGTGTTTTCTTGCTAAGCCTATCGATTGAAACAATCAAGTTGCTTCCCTCAATTAAATTTCAATTTTTGGTATACCACGCATTTTGAAACATACTCTTGTATGTTTACTTTTCATGGTAGACCAACATAAATACATTTCTACTCCTCGAAGAGTAGATTATTGAATCCTCTTTGCCCCACATAAGGAGAAGCATGGGATTCATACATGACTTTCTTATTGTATTGGTGAGAAGGTAGAGAATGTAGTATGATATGTGATAATAGCGATGAGGTTAGAAGCATCGATGTGATTTTTGCATATTCTTTAGCTGGTCATAACTGTGTGCACACGTTGCTCTCCAGCTTCATTGTGGTGCTTACATGCTAGCCCGGGGTGTCCACTGAGTGAAAACACCATCTACAAAATCTATATGGTTATACATCTATATACCTAAACAACCTTATGGAAAATGCCCAATTTACTTAAGTAAAAATTTAAAAAAATTAATTGCATTGAAATGAAAAGCTCAAAGCCAATTATTTGAGCTTAAAACGACTTTGAAAAACAACTAACTATATATATTTATCTAGAAAATAGAGTAAATAAGAAGATAAAAGTGAAAAATGATAACTTTGAGTGTGATTGGCTATAATGTATACTGTAGTCTCTCTCTCTCTATCTATCTCTCTCTTCATTGGAAGTGTATGATGCAAAATGCAATCTAGTTGACTAATGTAACTTTGAGTGTGATTGGCTATAATGTATACTGTAGTCTCTCTCTCTCTCTCTCTCTCTATCTCTCTCTTCATTGGAAGTGTATGATGCAAAATGAAATCTAGTTGCCTAATGTAATTCATTGAATAATGTAATTTGTCAAAAAGCCTTATACAATAGTCCAAACCTATCCAATTATAGCATACAATGAGTAGAATAATATAAATTTTAACCACAATGTTTATATATTCGACACATGCTTTGAGTTAACCAAAAAGATCCTCTTTTCCACAAAAAAGCCACACAATATGACCATTGTAACTAGTTAAAAAAACTTATAGATTTCTCTTCTTTCTATGAAAACTCCATAGCACAAGCTCTATACAAGACCATTGCATATCTTCAATTGATATGCAAGAACTTTGCCTCATATTAACAATCACAAAGTCTTATGGTAACCATTGGTCCCAAGGGAAATAGTTCCCCATTCTAAAGCTCTACAACCAATTTGTGATAGACCAGTCATCGCCTTCGTACATCAAATTTGTGAAATCGGGGCTTATTTGTAAAGAAAACTAGGTCAAAAGTTGCATGTGCCATGCTTATAAGCTCCCTGATTATTGTTCTTATCACCCTAACTTTAGAAGGGGAAAATTGTTTTTTTGATCTACCTCCACTCTCTCTAGACAACCATCTTGCCTTGATGTAAGGAGCCTTTACTCTTAAACATCTGCTTCTTCACTTGAATTGAATATTAGCTCTCAATTTTTGCATCTGGCTCAATTGCCTTATTAAAAAAAATTGGTTTGTCATTAATCAAGGAGATTTTGATATTGTGAGTTGCACGATGACAAACGACGATGTACGATGACAAACGATCATGTAAGTGCTGCAACACAAATGATGAAGCAAGGAGATGTCTTGGAGCTTTTATAAGTGTAATCCCCACGGTGGAAAAAACGAGCATGTAAGCACCACAGTGAACAGGGTGGAGACCCGCTAAACAATTTGCAAAAATTGCACTGATGCTTCTAACCTCACCACTATCATCACAGGTAAAACTAAATTATTTGCCTTCTTTAGTTGATTTGCGCTCAAATTTCTAATTAAGCATCTCACACTGATCTGCTACCCAAAGATGAAAGCAACAAAATCGGAGCTGAAAATGCTTGTGTACTAGCCTTGCAAGGTGGAGAGATGTAATGGCAATGAGGTCTCTCTCTCTCTCTCTCTCTCTCTCTCTCTCTCTCTCTCTCTCTCTCTCTCTCCCCCCCCTAGTGAGGCAATCAAGAAAAGAATTCTCGAGAAGACTAGCAATGCTTGCGTGCATGTGCTATAGCTACTAGGGGCAAGGAAAGTGAACACAAGATGGGAGGAATTGAGACTGGGGTGTCAAGGGAGAACACACACACACACACACACACACACACAATGTGTGTGTGTGTGTGTGTGTGAGAGAGAGAGAGAGAGAGAGAGAGAGAGAGAGAGAGAGAGAGAGAGAGAGAGAGAGAGAGAGAGAGAGTCAAATGAGGTGTGGTAATCCTACACAAGAGTCTAGACTTTTCAAATTCCCACTCAGTATTCAATGAACTTGTCCTAGACATCAATCTTAAAGAAAATCTGACCATGCTCAGTTTTAACCCACCGCTTAAATTCATGAGTACCTTATCTCCAAAGCCAAAAGATTAACCTAATGGTAAGGTCGTTACCATTGGAAATTGGCAAGCCAAAAAAACTTGGGAGGTCACTATATGTAAAATGTTTATATCACATGCGTTCAAGGCGCGTATTTATGAAACCCCTTAGTAGTGAAATTTTCACCAATAAAAGGGACCCTTTTTCTATTCAATCTATAATATTTTTTTCAATAACATTTTTTTGTATGTGAAAATGTGAGAAAATATAGAATAAATTAACCCACGTGAAATGAATTTTTTAATTGTACTGACCCTGTGAGCAAAACCATAACCAAACACCACAGCCTTTTCCATAGGCCGCACCAACTAGATGCATGGAATAGCATGCACGAAACATAATTGACGAAGCTACATACCCAATGAATCTTGCATACAAAAGATCTGATGTCACACACACACACACACACACACACACACACACACACACACACACAGAGAGAGAGAGAGAGAGAGAGAGAGAGAGAGAGAGAGAGAGAGAGAGAGAGAGAGAGAGAGAGAGAGAGAGAGAGAGAGAGAGAGAGAGAGAGAGAGAGAGAGATCATTATCATCCTTGGATGTCAAATATGACCTATTGGACCAAAGGAAACATACATCGTGATGCCTCTTAATAAGAGGGTACATATATAGGGAGACATATCTAAATGAAGATTCAAAATTGTGACATATGTCACTTAGGGAGTGGAGTCAAGGGTAGGGGAGGGTGGCTTGCGATTACACAAGTAGAAGTGCTAGTTAGCCATTATAGTATGATTTTGTAATGGTGCTGCCCATACTGGAAAATCCACAACAATGGAGCATGCTTCCTAAATTGACAAATTTATACTTGTGCTACTTAAAAATCGACGGATTTGCACATATATTGCCTAAAATGCTAAATTTATATTTATGTCGTGTTGCATAAACTAGAAAATCTGCACTATTGTTGCCTAAACCAATGAATTTGCAATGTTGGCTAGTTACATGACCAACCCTAATTAGCCAAACATAAAAAATGAAAAAAAAATGACTTAAAAAAATGAAACAATGGCTACATGTGGATAAACATGAAACCACGAAGAGGAAGCTCCAAGCTAGAGTTATGCATGCACCTCCATGTAAAGCAAGCACCATCAGAGATGAGAAGCCAAACATGGACAGCATCTTCTGTCAAAGCATGGGCACTACTTTCTCGGACTTTGCATATGCCCATAGGAGCAACCTCCATGGTATCCATCTATCATGTTTTGGATTGGCTCTCACAAAGTGAGGCAACCGATTTATCCCGTTATAGCAAAACACAGTCAAGCCTATTTTACAAGTGGAACCCCTCGTCTTCTACCTACTGAAGCGGTCCGGGGCGGGCAACAAGAAGAGCAACCTCTAGACACCCTTCAAGGCTCCCGTGCTGCTCAATGGGGCTGGGGCACAACACAACACAAACCAAAACAACAAACCCACAGCCAAATCCCAACTACACAAGGGGCACCACCTAGTTTAAGAGCGAACTAGGATGCAAAAGAGGAGAATCGTTAGAACAACCCACAAGCAAGCAAGGAATTTACACTAACCCTAACACCAATGGAACACTCTCACACACTAAAACATGAGAGAGAGAGAGAGAGAGAGAGAGAGAGAGAGAGAGAGAGAGAGAGAGAGAGAGAGAGAGAGAGATGGTGCTTGGGCTGCTTTGAAGTGTATCGTTAATGATCAAGCAAACATAAATATATATATGTAAGAAAGAGAGAGAAGGGGGAAGGGGGTGCTTAATGCACTAATGCCTTCTTACAAATCTGTCATGACCAATCAAAGTGAGATTAGTATTTGTTCAACATAGCCTGAGTAAATTACACCACAACACATCACAAGAAAAAAGCCACCCCAATCACTGTCTTAAGGCCAGGGGAGTCCTCTCCACCCTGTCGCCCTCTTACAGCATGTGGGATTTATGGCTAAATTGATAACAATACCCAGAGATAAGCTATCAAGAGCTTAAATAAAACACCAAGACACTTACACATCATTATTGTCCATGACTTCACGTTGGAAGGGAGACAAGGTATCTATGCTTAGTCCAAATTCACCCTCCTTGATTCAGCAAATGTTGGGCTTACACTAGTAGGAGAAATGATAGATTTCCTACTCTCAATTGAATGATCACTCTCTCTTACAATGGCATAGAGTTCCCTTGCTAATTACCCCTAATATAACACATACATATGCCTAATGCCAATGAGATTCCACTCAAGAGCTTCTCAAGAGGTTGAGCTTGGCTTCTCAAGCTATAGCATAGTGCTCTTTCTTCTCCCCCCTTTTTGTGCTAGCTACACCCTCCTTTTATAGCAATTTTGAAGGCTAGGGTTACTCCTCTGACCATGGTTGGGTTAGATTTTCAGCAATTTATCTAATTTCTTTTGCTTGGAATTATCAAGAAGTTGGTGGGGAAAGAGAGAGGAGAGAAATGGAGGTGATAGGACTTTTCATAGTGGGTTAGTGTTAGTAGAGTTAGTATTAATTTACAAATGGAATTGGATATTTACAATGGGAGTATCTATATAGGATACAAATAAGGAAGAAAAACTCTTAAGAGGTAAGAAAAGGTGGATTTCTTACAAGGTTGATGCTCCAAGTGTCTTGAGTAGGGCCAATTTTGACGCTTGTTGACGGTCCACTAGCTTTGACGGTACATTTTTTCTCCACTCTTGACCTTCCTTGAGAGACAAGGTAATTGAAGCTGAGTAATCAACCACCATGATGCTGTCTTTTAAGAGAAGAGGCTGAATTTTGTGGTTTTTTTGATAGATATGGGTAATTTGGAGGAGGAAAAATGAGACTAGGTGGTCAATTTTGGAATGGAATTGTGTGTGGGAGGTATGAGTTCACCATGGTTTCTCTTATTCTTCAAGGTTGAGGAGAAGGTGAGTAGGGTGTAGAGAGCAGTGGTGAGAGAGGTGGGGATGATGAGTGGAGAAGTGTGTGTGAAAGAGGAAAATGATAAAGTGGAAGAGAGAGTGTGGCTGCATAGCATGGGAAAAATGGGGTCCACTAATAAAATCATAGCTCACAGCTCCTAGCTCAAATAAATATGAAAAAATTTGAGGCAAAAGTTCAGTCCACGAGCTACAACTTTTGTTTGTATCACCTTTTCAAATTCGGAGAGCAAGTGAACTTTAAAAATTCAGCAAAACCGACCGTTTTTTTCCACTGCACAAGGTCCTTGTGGGTTCCTTCTTTGGATGATTCTTTTGAATACCTCCAAGAGTGAGCCCTCCATAGTGCATGTATGCATGCCACCTACCCTTGACCTTATTTGGTAGGTCTATAATTGAAGATATTGTTGAGATCATGATATAAGTGAATAGTACAACTAAGAAAATCAAATATTGAGGGTTCTAAAAAATATGTACATGTCAAATATAAATAATATAAGTGGAAAAAATATAAAAGGGTCAAAAGAAATCTCTCTCATTATGAGGCTACCATAAAAAGATAAATATTTTTGGTGTTCTAAGTTTTTAGAAAAAAAACAAAATAGATGTAGGAAGGGAAAAATCACAATAGTGAAAAAATATACACATAAATAAAACTAGTTTTTTTGGATTTTTGTTGGGGTGGAGTTACACCAAATATAAGAGAAGCTTACATGAAAATATTTCTATATGGAATAAAGAGTATGAAAAATGGTAATAAAAATTGTGGTAATGGTGAGGCAATGTACAGAGCATAAATAACACACACCTAGGTAGAAATATTTAAATAAATACCAAAATAATTATGAAAAAAATCTTTTATTTAGGCCCTATATACAAAAAAATATTTACATACGCATGGGCCATAATATACTTATATTTTTTATATTTTTTATTTTTTTGGCTCAACTAGCCCAATGACTAGCTAATTGAGGGTTTTTTATTTTAGTAAGGAGATATGGGAAAAGTCCCCTAACTCACACGCACCTATATACAGTGAAAGGGTGAGGGTAACCACAGTGTTTGAGTGATTTGATAGGGTGAGATAACTCACTATGGAAATTACAGAGAGCTGAAAAACGGCTATCACTACACCCTCCAAGCTTGGGGATGGCCTACATTGTGATGAACCATTTAGAAGCCGTTTGCTCAACAAAGCATCCTTGCCTTGAAGGTAATCGTGGTGCTGTTTCCTTAGTGCCTCTTTATAGCCCACATTTTGCATTTTTCATCATGATAGAGTGAAGTGTGCCCACATTTTACCAAATGGTAGCACCTATGTTAGTTTGTTGAAGCTCTATCTTGCAACAATGTGCAAGTGGCCTACACTTTTGCAAGACCCTTTCTCATTCTCTTGCAAACAAGCTATCCAAAGAAGAGAGAGGGGGGATGGGAAACCAATTTTTTGGTGTTTAAATTTTTCTGCGGATATATATTACTACCTACTACCACACACTTCTCCCAAATAGCACACAAATTTCACCTCGAGCGACTGCATCCATGCATTCTTCGCATATTCTTAAAGTCTTTACGTAGTGGTGCCAAAGAGCTCTCTTGTCATGAAAAGGTGTTGAGCAAGAAGCACAATAAAGGAGGTCTTCTTCAAAGCACTCTCTCGCACTGTGCACAACACAAAAGACTACCTCCACTTGCATCCATAATGCTTCATAATAACAACAAAATGCAATGTGTGAAGGTGGATGTGAGGGAGAGAAAGAGCTTATAACCATCATTATTGTCTATAGCATTATCGCGCAATGTTTTGGAACCAAAATATGAAAATTTGTGTACGTTTATATATTTTCTTTGAAAAGTACAAAGCATTTGATTAACATAATTTAGAATGCTTCACAAAATTAGAGAGAGAGAGAGAGAGAGAGAGAGAGAGAGAGAGAGAGAGAGATCAAAGAGAGATGAATGGATGACATGACAATTTTTTTTAATAACTTAAAGTATACTAAATGTTTATGAATCCTCTTCCACAATATCTCTACAAGAAGCATCATTCAATTCTAAGTCCATGGCTCTTAAATCAATAAAGAGAGAAATATAATTGTCATTTGTGGATGTGTTGGCTTCATCATCTTTGAATTTTTCATCCTCCATCTCGTCATCATCATCTTCATGGCAATAATCCTTGCTAAGACTGGAGGTAGTAGTGGGACTTGATCATCAATCTCTCTCTCCTCTCTCTCCCCCTCATCCAAATTAGGAGGTGGGAGAGGGTCGAAGATGGCGTCCACTTCATTAGTGGGAAAAATGGTTCTCCCCAAGGTGTTACGGGAATTGTGAACCAAAGTTTTGGTTGGTGGATTGCTGGGATATAGATGACCTATAGAATAGACGTTCAAAGTGAGTAACATTGGTATATTTGATGTTACAAGCAAATAAGGGTAAAGAAGGTAATCACTTACCTTTTCACAATTGTGTGGCAAAACTAAATTGTCATACCTCCCGGTGTGATGCACACTAGAGTCCACCATGACACTACAAGAGGTTATTCATATTAGCGACGCTCACACAGCGACGCTCAAAAAAAAAAATCCCGACGTCGCTATGAGCGTCGCAAATTTACAAGTAAATTTGCGACGCTCATAGCGACGCCGGATGGGCTAAAAAAATAACAGAGAGCGCCCAAAAACTCAGATCTCAGATCTGAGTTTTTCGGCACCCTCAAGCAAGGAGCAGGTAACGCTCTCCCTCTCTCTCTCTCTCTTTCTTCTCCACACACACACACACACACACACACACACACACACACACACACACACACACACACACACACACACACGAGGAGAGGAAGGAGAGCCAGGTATGCTCCTTCCCTCTCCTCACTCTCATGTTCCCTTCCCCTCTTTCTCTCTCCCTCTCTCTCTCTCTCTCACACACACACACACACACACACATAGTGTTTTTGAGAGAGAGAGAGAGAGAGAGAGAGAGAGAGAGAGAGAGAGAGAGAGAGAGAGTACAAACATAAACAAAAACGCACACACACATACATAAACAAAGAATGCACACACACATTGAGAGAGGAAAAGAGAGAGAGAGAGCATGCATAAACAAAAAACGCACACATTGAGAGAGGAAAAGAGAGAGAGAACATGCATAAACAAAAAACGCACACATTGAGAGAGGAAAAGAGAGAGAAAACATGCATAAACAAAAAAAACGCACACACATTGAGAGAGAAAGAGAGAGAAACTAATTTAACGTCGTAGGAAACTAATTAAAATTAAAAGACCTAAAGATCTAGCCGACAAGGAGTTGACCTCAAGACCTATTATTCAAGAGGGAAATGGCATAACCAATCTATCATACTTGGCATGGGTGATAGAAAGGTTATACCATTTATCTCTTTTTATTGGCACACACATCCACACACGCGCACACACACAAGAAGAAGAGAGTTATAACGTCGTAGGAAACTATCCTAAAAGACGTTAAAGATTAGGTTAGATGTAGACTTACATTAAATTAGATTTAGGTTTATTTAAGTTAAATTATATTAGATTTAGGTTTATTTTTAGTTAGATTTACGTTTATTTACGCTAGATTTAGATTTACGTTATATTAGATTAGATTTAGGTCTCCATAGACTGCGATGCCTGCATGAAGCGGGTGAAGAAAGCCCTCAATGGAATATAGGGTATTGCTGCCTTCACTCATGGTGGGCTCCGTCGATCCAAAAGTACTGGTGAAATGTCTTCAGAAGATAGGGAAGAAGGTGGATCTTCAGGGCGGCAAGAGTCACTACATCCACGACAATGACCATCTAGACAACCTCTAGTCATTCAACAGCAACTTCAAAGTTAGTAACAAGAGCAAGAACGGTCCAAAGGGCCAATTGCTGTCGTCAGATGTGGATGGAGATGAGGCAGCGTCACCGCGGGAAGTTAACTCTCACATCTTTAGTGATGAGAATGCCAACTCTTGCCGAGTTATGTGAAAAATTATGTGTTAAATCAATTTTAAGGTTCTTATAATCCCTGTTAGTTTAGTTCTTTGTTTTTAATATGACATAATTTACGTTAGATTAAGATTTATGTTATATTACATTAGACTTAGGTTTATTTAGGTTTACCCACACACACACACACACACACACACACACACACACACACACACACACACACACACACACACACACACACACACACACACACACACACACACAAGAAGAAGAGAGTTTTAACATCGTAGGAAACTATCCCAAAAAACGTTAAAGATTAGGTTAGATGTAGACTTACGTTAAATTAGATTTAGGTTTATTTTTAGTTAAATTTACGTTTATTTAGATTTACGCTTATTTACGTTAGATCGAGTCCACGCAAGAATTACTTACGGTTTAGGGTTTAGAGTTAGACGAACAATGAAAAGATCTACTGTGAAAAGATGTTAAGATGCTGTGAAGTGCTACAGCTAGAGAAGAGGCAAAGGGGTTTTGTCCACTACATGCAGTATCATGTAGACGTGGGTCTGTAGATTTCTTGTACCCACAAATATAGGTATTGACCAATAAAGACGAGATTATAACCCGGTGGTTCTGATCTCCGTGCACCTCTAGACCGAGGTGTGCGGGGATTGGACATGACTAGAGAATGTGAGGTAGAGAGAGAGAGAGAGAGAGAGAGAGAGAGAGAGAGAGAGAGAGAGAGAGAGAGAGAGAGAGAGAGAGAGAGAGAGAGAGAGAGATAAGATGAAGAATGCCAATAGAATATTAAATTTGTTGTCCAGGTTATAAGATTTTTATCCTCATTATGAATAGTGACGAGGATGTGGGACCGTCCAACCGAAACACCTATCTCTCAACGAGGGTCTTATGTCCTTGTAATCAATGCAAGCATGCTGTGCGACGGACAAGACGTGTTTCTTTGCAGCACGTTCGCGAATTTGGCGAGTTCGATCCATCTATTATAGATCGAGTTGTTGCCAATTATAACTCGTCGGACTCTGATGCTGGCCAACAAGAAGCAATCTTGCAACCCAATAGACGTGTTCGCAGGCGCTTTGGTCAAGCAGCATATGTGAGGCCACAAGATGTAGCCTCTGACAGCTCGGGGGATGATCATGCAGAGCACATTCCCAACGAGGCAATGTTTGAGCCCGAGATTGATGAAATGATCGAGACGATCATGGATTCAGAAAGGCTTATCTATGATGATATGAAAAGTGAAGCCGATACGCCATTGTATAATGGAGCACGTATGTCTAGATTGAAAGCACTCCTGGTTCTTCTCAACATGCAGGCAAAGTTTGGATGGAGTGACACTAGCGTCACAGCGCTTTTCAGGTGATCTATTACAATTAGTTTACTTTAATAAAACTCTAAATGTATAATGATCTGATAGATTTTTACACGACTGTATCGTATTTTTATGTTGTGTAGATTGCTTAAAGAGCACATACTACCAGCTGACAATGTGATGCCAGATTCCCGAGATGAAGCAAGAAAGATTTTGCGAAACTTGGGGATGGATTACAATTCTATCCACGCTTGTCCTAATGACTGCATTCTTTTCAGAGGGGAATACATAGACATGGAGAAGTGTCTGAAATGTGATTCCGAAAGATATCGAGTAGATCTCCACGGGACAAAAATTCCACAAAAGGTTTTGCGACATTTTCCTCTGCTTCCTCGCATTAAGCATTTCTTCGAATATAAGTCCATGGCCGCCCTAGCATCATGGCATGAGGAGAATAAATATTCGGATGGTGTGCTACGAATTCCTGCAGATTGCGCAGCCTGGAAACATATAGATGGAACATGGTCGGATTTTGCCAGGGAAGCTCGAAACTTGCGCTTAGGTTTGGCTATGGATGGCGTAAATCCATTTGGTCAAAGATCAACATCTTACAGTGTATGGCCCGTTGTCATCGTCAACTACAACATTCCCCCGTGGTTGACTACGAAGAAGGGGCACCTATGGCTAAGCTTGATTGTGCCAGGGCGATATAAAGTGGAGAATATGGATGTGTATCTTTGTCCACTATTGGAAGAGCTACAACAATTGTGGATTGGCATAGAGGTGGTGGATATGAGCCGACACACAAGACGACGGAATGCTTTGATCAGAGGCATTCTAATGTGGACCATGCATGACTATCTCGGGCTAACAGAATGCTCAGGTGATCTATTGACACTCCTCACTCAGACACTGTAAATCTTGTTTTTTCCCATAGTTGATCTATTATCATGTGTATACATACAGGGCTTCAAACAAGCGGATACAGAGCATGTGTCACATGTGGACCTAGACTGAATGCACGTAGGGCGCCCTCACTGAAGAAGAAAATCTACGAAGGTCATCAAGCGTATCTTCCAGAGAATCATGTGTTACGCGACGGCTTTTTGGGAAGAGAGCTACCAAGGATGTCTGCACAAGCATGGTTAGAGCAGAAGGAGATGTGCGATGACGGATTGCCTCCAGGGATGAAGAGACTATCTCTATGGTACGAGTTACCATACTGGCCCCGACTCATGATCAATCACTTGCTCGATCCAATGCACATATTCAAGAATGTGGGTAATCTACTATGGGACCATTTGACAGGCAAGAAAGATACTTTGGGAGCCAGAGTTGACCTTAGAAATGTGGATCGTATGGAGCAATATTGGCCGCAAACAGCGTCTGATGGATCGATAAAACTCCCTAAAGCACCATGGATTTTCACAGGAGCCCAAGAACGCAAAGTAAAAGAGACCATTCGATCTTTGCGGACCCCACTGGCGTAATGCACTCGCTCCGAACATGTTTTACTAAAGAAGGAAAGCTTACCGGTTTGAAGTCACACGATTGGCATAAAATGTGTCAGGTACGTTCATAGTGGACTTTAATATCATTGCATAAAATGTGGACTTTAATATCATTGCTGCACATACTTTACAGTTTATTTTACCGGTTGCCATTGAGGGATGTTTGTCTCTCGACATCCGTAACACAATCTACAAACTTGCAAAGCTGGTGCAATGGATCTCACAAAAGGAGATCAACCTAGACTCCATACCATTCGCCAAACTAAATGCTGCGGAGCTTGTGTGCATGTTTGAGAAACATTTTCCTACTACCATGCTAACCATTCAGGTGCATCTTCTTGTTCACATAGTTGATGAGGTGGAAATAGCTGGCACAGTTCATTCCAGATGGATGTTCTTCTTAGAACGTTTCATGAAAACGCTTAAGGGATATGTGCGTCAAAAGGCACGTCCGGAGGGTAGCATGGCAGAAGGTTGGTTGGTATCAGAGTCCCTAGTGTACATTGGAGAGTGGCTAGACGGATTTGATAAAGCCCGGGACACGCTATGGCGAACCATAGATGATGAGCGCATATCTGGGATTGTCATGTGCAATCTCGGTGTTGAGAAGAAGATGACGGAAGATCTAGAGGCTAAAATCAACTGATTTTGCATGCTTCACAATCCAGTGATGCAAAAGTGGATTTCACAATATGAGGATGCAAAGCAAGAGCGACAAAGGGCACGAATCGAGTGGAGACGGGGAAGACGACCACCGATGCACTATCCGACGGTTCTGGAGAGCCTACCAACATTCATGAGCTTAAGATGGTTGCACAACCAATTGAAAAGCGCACAACAATGCGGTGACGAAGTGACTGAGGAAGAGTGGGAGTACTCTCGGGGTTGCGCGACCAAGGTAAGTTTGCAATGTACGACTAGCTAGTGACTTTATTTCTAAACGTTTGAACGGCCACTCATAATCTCTGTTCGTTGTAGTATAAGTCATACACAGCAGCATGGTGTAAAGGTCGACATTTTAGGGTGGAACGGATCGACAAAAAGCGTTTTACTCAAGATTGTGGAATCATGGCAAAATTTGAACAGTCTAGTCGACGACGTTCCTCTGATGCAGATCCTGTGGTGGCGGAACTCACTTACTTCGGCACGCTACAAGAGATTTTGAGGATCGATTACAGAGGATTTTTTGTCGACTTGTTCGATGTGCAATGGTTCAAGATAATCATGGAGGGTCGCAACGCTACTGTGCGTAGAGGAGAGTCTGGTTTTCTTGAGGTGGATTCTACTAAGAAATGGACTGACCTAAGAGACACTTTCGTACTACGCGAGCATTGTGAACAAGTAAGTATGTAAATAGTTAACATCCCCCTTTTACAAGTTATGTGCTTGAAAGCTCTCATGTAAGTTATGTGGCTCTGGCAGGTAATATTTCATCCTACAAAGTCTACATCAAACTGGTGGTACGTCATAGAGGTAGCCCCTCGTAGTGCAAGGACGTATGAAGGCTACCATGTGCCAATCACAACGGCATCAATGGAGGAGATCAGAGAAGATGCTCCATCAGAAGCCGCTGCGGTGGTGCCAGACGAGCATCAAGATGCTACTACTCTATATGGGGTGCATGCAGAGGAGCTACAAAATGAAACAGAGGATATGTGTTTAAACGGAGAGCTCTATATAGATATAGGAAGTTATGCTGAGTTATGTGAGGATGAGAGAGAGATCTCTTAAAGCCACAAATATTGTATTTGAACAATTTTGCTCCGTGTTGTAAAAGCTCTAGCTCTCTAAGTACCTTCCATGGTGTATAACGCTCTTTTCTACTCGCGCTCACATCTTTTGATTGAAAATTCTGAGTTTTCGACTTGCCTCTTCTATCACTCAATTCATTGCGTCATTGTATTTATATGCATCATTACGTCATTGTATTTAATGGTCTTTGCGTCATTGTCTACTCTATTCATTCAATATTAAGTTTAAATATTTGTGTGTTTAATGCAGGTATGGATGATGAGGAGTTTCTTTCTTCTTTGTCACCACAGCAGAGACAGTGGTACGTGGAGCGTCATCGCTCTGGCGCATCATCGCGCGTTCCTACTCCATCCGCATCTCCCTCTCTTTCGGAGCATTCGGCGCGCTCCGAAGCTTCGACGTCGACGAGACGATCTTCACACTCGTCTAGACACTGGCGCTCTAGTGGTGGCGGTGGTGGTTGTTGTGGGGATTCCACCGCCGATGCCTCCACACCGCCTCATGTTCGACGAGGCTCTTTACCCTCCCCTTCTTTGCCCGCCCCCACACCAGCCACAACATCGCCATCTACGCCAAGTTTTGCGCGACTGACTGTTCCTAGCAGCTACACACCTCTACCTACTCCGCCAGGAGCCAACCCACTCGACACTCCTCGCTTCGGGGCCCAGACGCCGATGGAGACACCTAACGTCCGTACCCCCATCGACACGCCACTAGAGACCCCTGCCGGGACACCCAGGTTCACACGTCACCGGCCAGAGGGCTTGCCTTACTCCGTCGACTTCAGTGGCGGCATCATCATGGATGATGACGGCAAGAAGGTGATCTCGCGCATACGTGGTCTTTGCTCGCAGCTGTTTAGACACTACATACTAAACAAATGGAGTGAAGTACCAAGTGATTTAAAAAACAGAGTCATCAGCATACTTCATGATGAGTTTCCCGTTCCAACACGGGATCAGCGCTTCAATGAAGACCTGATGAAGATTCGAATGCGCGAATACTGCAAACACAAGCGTTTCGAAGTGCAAAAAGCAATCAAGCATGGGTGGAATAGGCCAGATTGGCTGGCCAAAGAAGATTGGAAGAATCCGAAGAAAGCAGCGCGCGAGAATCCCAACAAGTGGAAGCAACAAAAGGATGCAGCCAGAGCGCGAGTAGAGGCAGGGAGCTCGCACCACTTGGGGAGCGGTGGATGGGCATCATTTGAGGCCGATTTTGTAAGTGTTTTCGCATTGCTCTTTATGTTCGATAGTTTAGGGTTTATGAGTTTTTTAATTCTAACATAATGAAATCTTTGTATGTTTTGACAGTGGTCGATGACAGGACGTGATCCCACACCGTACGAGCGCGAGTACGCAGGCAGGAAGGGCTTAAACGCTCTGATGGACATTCTCAGTTCTCGCTGCGGCATGGTTAGTATTAGGGTTTACTCTTTTCTATTTTTTGTATTGTTTTATAAATGTCGTTATATGTTTATACTTACTGAAAGCTGTCTTATTGTTTTTTTTTGCAGAATCCGACAGATACGCCGCTTAGACGCGATGAGACGTCTGACTAGACGACGTCAGTTTAGCCATAGCTAGATAGCATTAGTTTAGGGTTTCTCATAGGTTATGTATCATGAGACGGATTTTATACGTCTTTTTGAACCATGTATATTATTACATTTGTCACCGCAGTTCATTTTGCCAATCAATTCTTTATGTCTATGATGTTGTACAATTGTCATTATTACATTTGCCAATCAATTCATTTTGCCTATGATGTGTACAATTGTCAATTTTACGCTTGTCAATTTTGCAAACAATGCATCTTGTGGGTGACTATTTTGGGTCTATTATCTACCCTTGCACTTTTTTTAAAAAGTGAATCAAGTACAATATGCTTGATGGGTGGCAGGGTATTCAATGCCCTGTCACCAAAAAAAATTTCTCTCGGGCGTCGCTATAACCGTCGCTATTTATGGCTCTGTAGCGTCGCTACAGACTTCTGTGTAAACGTCGCTATAACCGTCGCTATGACCGTCGCTATGAGCGTCTCTATATAGCGACGCTTATAGCGACGCATATAAGCGACGCCTATAGCAACGGATATAGTGACGCTCTCGTAGTGACGCTATTAGCGACGCCGGGGGTTATAAAAACCCAGTGTATTTCCGTCGCTAACAGCGTCACAAGAGCACACAACCTCTTGTAGTGTGAGGCCATTCTCATGCCATTTAGTCACATTAGCAAACCACTTGCACTTGAAGATGAAGGTATGAAAGGTTCTAAAATTGACCTTCAGTATCCTTTCAATTGTCCCATAATACCTGGATTCATCACCATTTGTGTCAAAGTTTCCCATGATACCACAATCCATGGAGGTTTGACACGCGTCAATGTGGCAAGTATGAAAGTGTCGACCCTTTGACCACATAGAGTTAAAGGAAAGGCACTATAAAAAATAAATAAATCTTTTATTATTTACAATGATGAAGTCGAGAAAAAACTATACAATATGGGTTAAGTATATGAGTACTCTACCTTTGGTACGCACCCTCCTGCATACTCCCATTCTTTGTCAGTGATGTCTTCTCCAAATGATTTTGCTTCGGTCATTCTCTCATGAATCCACTTGGCACTAATGAGATCTTGGAAACATGCAAGGTGTTGAGGCACTGGGGGTGCCCTCCTGCCTCCATGATTCCTACTTCCATGCATCATTCCATTGTTTGAGCGGTGGTTGGCGTGCCATGTGAGAAGCTCCACCGTAGACCTGTGCGAGTGTACATGTGCAAAAGCATGAGAGAGGAGAGGGGATCAGAGAGAGATAGACAACACAACAAATGCTAGGTGTGGAAGAGGGGACGATCAGTGCCCCATGACTACCAAAGTAGAAGACCCGTTCAATGATCAGATGATGTATGATGGGTACCGCCCTGGCCTCTATATGTGGAAGAGGGGGCGATCATCAGTGTCCCATGAATACCAGAGTAGAAGACCCGTGCAATGATTAGATGATGTAGGATGGGTACCCACGTGGCCTCATATATGTGAGTGCCCAAGGGAGTCCATACTAGGTGGGCAGCTGTCCCAAATCTACGTGGTCGGACAAAAGAGCAACATATACATGGGTGGCCAGCCCGTAGACATACTAGCCGTACAAGTATGCCATATACCTATGTGAAACATCAGAGTGGTGTAAGTCTAAATGTAATGGAATTGGCCTATTAACTTGAGAGTAGTGAAAATTAGAGAGACTACTTTTGTGAAATTACTTTGTGAGCATAGAGGGTGAACATAATTGATGGTAGCAACATAAACATAGCATTTACTTAACTTGGTATGAAGAATAATTTTGCAAGAGAGAGAGTTTAGAGAACATGACAACAGTTCAGGACCAGATTTATGTGGAGCCGGTCCCCCTTCCAATAGGCATTTGTATTATAGTTTCTCCCATCACGAGAGACTTGTTACAATACAATCTTTGTGTTCCTTGTGACCTAGGTGATGCAATGAAGATGGAAAGATTCATGCATCACGAGCATAACATAAACTTTGTGAAAAGCATTAACTATCCCAAGCCTCAGTCCCAAGACCTCAAACACCTTGGAAGGTGGAGAGAGCTAGTTGGGAATGAGGGTAGGGAAGAGGAAGAAGAAACATTTCATAGGAGAAATAATTAGTTCCTCACTTATCATCACTCTTCTTGCTAGAATACATAATAGCATAGTAATGAAGATGGACAAGATGGAAAGCTTAAGCATTGAAGTGTGGCTCTTGGTTGGATTTGCATTCTGTAGCCAAGAGTGCTGGTGTAGGCTCTCAGCCTCTCTATGTGCTTGGAGAAGGAGAGGGAGCTCTTACACTTTACACTTCACACAATGAGTGTGTGTGTGGGAGAGTATACCCCTCAAGCAGGCCCCCTACTTGCTTTGTTCAACCCCTCCCCCCCGTAGGTTATGCTTGAATCTCATTGGACCCCTCCAGGCCTAGCCAATCACAAGCAAGAGTCATACCAAGCAACAAGGGTAGCCTTGGGACAAGTGTCCCCATTTCACCTTTGAGAGAGAGGGCTTGATAAATTCTAAAATAATTAATTAAATCCACTAAATTATCATTGGACCCCTTGAAAGGCCAACCAATAGGCTTTAGGCACACCATGAGGGTAACCTGGCTAGGGGCTTGACATGTGTCCTACTTGCCTCTTAGGCACGGGGTGCCCTTTGGGAGAGAGAGTGGCCAAGAAACCACCCCCCCTTCTTGCATGGCTCGTCCCCTCCTTGTAGGGATTTACTTTGACTTTTGTGCCACCTCAAGCCCCTCAACCTTGGGCCTAGTTCTCACCATGCAAGCTTGGCCCTTAAGCCCCTCAAGCTTGGGCCGGGTTCTCACCTCAAGTACATCCCTAGCATCTCAAGCATGACAAGCACCTCAAGCATCTCAATCATCAAGCACTTCAAGCATCTCAAGCATCTCAGTCCTCAGCCATGTCAAGACCCTCAAGCTTGGGCCGGGTTCCCACCTCAAGCCCACAACCCTAGCTTACATAAGGTCAAAGGACTTTTAACACTAACTATTGGAGGTCTTCAAACAATATAACCCTAAGGTATTTATGCTCCATTGATTAGCCTTGCTCTTTGATAAACTATCTCTCATTTGGGCCCCTTTACCATTGGCCTCGTGTCGAGATAGATCTATAAGCACATGTCTATATCCTAACCCTTGTTCTTGTTTATTCTCCCACATTAAATGATTAGTTTAATATGAGAAAATCATTTGGGTTGATTAGATATTAGATTTTATGACATTACCTCTCTCTTGAAATCATAGTCGTCCTCGACTATGAGGTAGAAGAGATAAAGCCTTAGTCATTAGTTAATCTTACTTAGCTAGTAGAGGATCCCTTTTTACTCTACAACATCTTTTCAAGATAGATGACTAATCCAATTGGTGCTTTGGAGACATAGCTTCCGCAAGCATGTCTGCACTTTAGTCCATTTCATTCTCCCAAGTAGAGTGACAAATTCTACGTGGTGTTTGAGTGACGTCATCATCACAAACATGATTGTAAGCATGCATACTATTGAAATTTGTGCACAATGAAAAAGAGAACTAGTCTTATAAGACAAAAACATTGGTCATTTAAAGGAAATTTGTACATGTGCTTACATTGTAGGCATACTCTACAAGAGGTAATTACTTTTCCCATTGTGAGCGTTGATCTACTTCTGCAACATAAGTTTTTAGTAGATCTAGTATCGTAAGATTGGCTATCTCACTTCGGCCATCCGTTTGTGGGTGATAGGCCAAAGAGAAATTCAATCTTGTTCCTAGATTTTCAAAGAGACATTTTCAAAAATTACTGCTCATTCTAGGATCTCTATCTAACATGATGGATGTTGGTAATTCATGGTGTTTGAAAATCTGTGATATGAAGAGTGTTGCCATTTGGTGTGTCTTCATATTCTTTTTGACAGGAATAAAGTGTGCTTGCTTGCTAAAGCTGTCGACTATTGTCCATATTCCCGTATTCCCATGGATAGACTTGGTAATCCAAAGATGAAATTCATGGATATACTCTCCCATGGTGAATTTGGGATATGCAATGGCTGGAGTAATGCAGGTTGCTTCCCTTTATCATACTTGGTCTTTTGGTATACTACACATTTTGAAACATACTCTCGTATGTCCACTTTCATGGTAGGCCAATAGAAATACGTCTCTACTCCTCAGAGAGTAGGTTGAATGCCTCTATGCCCCACATAGGAAGGAGCATGGGATTCATACATAACTTTCTCACGAAGGGAATGGGTAGCACATAGCCTATTGCCACAAAGAAGATAACCATCCTGCAAGGTGAATGGTTCCTCTTTTTTTCCAAAGCAAGGGCTAACATTATGTCTCTAAAGTCAGGGCCAGTAGCATATTCATCTATCATAGAAGATAGATCATTGTGAGTAGCTGTAGACACCGCATTAACTTTTGGTCGTCGTGAAAGTGCATTGGCCACTTGATCATGATTACCAGCAACGTGAGCAATATGGAAATTAAATTGTGAAAGAAAATTTGTCCACCTTATTTGTTTGTCAGAAAGCTTGGTTTGCGTCATGAAATACTTGAGACTTTGGTGGTTTGGAGTCCCCAATAAGTAGTCCTTCCATGTGTCTAGGGCATGTAGAACAACTAAAAGCTCTTTCTCATAAATTCCCAAGACTCGTTCATCCGTATTGAGCCTTCGGCTTCATATGCTATGGCATGCCCTTCTTGAAGAAAAATTGCTCCAAGGAAATAACCACAAGCATCACATTGGACCTCAAATGGATTTGAGAGATCCGAAAGCATGAGGACTGGTTGGGAGGTAAGATTTTATTTGAGCTTATCAAAAGCATTTTGCTCCTTAGCAGTCCATACATACTTAATTTTCTTCTTTGTTAAGTCATGTAATGGTCCTGCTATTTGAGAGAATTTTGTTATGAAGCGTCTATAGTATACCCACATACCAATAAAGCTTCTTAGTTCATGTAGATTCCTTGGATTAGGCCATGCTTTTATTACCTCTTACTTTGATGGATCCATACAGATACCATCTTGAGAGATAATATGACCTAGGTATTGAATCTCTTGAAGGAAAAAATCACTTTTCTTTTGGTTGAGAAAAAGCTTGTTCTCCCTCAATGCTTGAAAAATCACTTGGAGATGTTGCTTATGTTCCTCCAAAGACTTAGAGTAGATGATGATATCATCAAAGAACACTCCAATGAATTTAAGGTGGTAAGGTCTAAAAGTTTTCTCCATTAGAAGATTGAACATAGCTAGTGTATTAGTTGCTTATGTTCCTCCAAAGACTTAGAGTAGATGGTGATATCATCAAAGAACACTCCAGTGAATTTAAGGTGGTAAGGTCTAAAAGTTTTCTCCATTAAAAGATTGAACATAGCTAGTGTATTAGTCAAGCCAAAAGGCATGGCTAGATATTCATAAAGACCAAACGTTGTGCAAAACGCGGTCTTTAGGATATCTTCATCCACTATCCTTATTTGATGATAACCACTTTTAAGGTCAATCCTACTGAAGTAGGTAGAGACTTGTATCTTATCAAATAGACCTTCTACCCGAGGCATGGGAAATCTATTTTTGATAGAGATATGGTTTAGTGCTCGATAGTCCACACACATACGGTATGTTCCATCTTTCTTTTGCACTAAAAGGACTAAAGAACAAAAGGAAGACGAGCCAGGCCTCACCATCCCTTTGTCTAAAAATTCTTGTACTTGCCTCTTGATTTCGTCTTGTTGAGCTTGAGAAACTCAATAAGGAGGCTTGTTAGGCGGTGAGCTTCCTGGAAGAAGCTCAATGCCATGGTCATCATCCCCTTGTTTTGGAGGTAAGTCCATAGGGATATCATTGATGAACACATCTTGATGATCCTTTTAGAAAATTAGACAAGCCTAACTCTTCTTGATTCCTACCATTTTACATTTGACAAAACATTAGGATCTTTTAGGGACTCTTTGACAAAAATCATGTACGTAGAAACTGAGCTCTTCATTGATTTATCAAAAGCAGGAGGATTTAAAAGTGGTACAGTACGAGCACACTTACTAGCATATATATACATGTTCTTTCCCCTATAGTCAAAGTAGATTCTCCTTTAAGGGAACTTCAGGTTGGCAGCCATGCGATCAAACCATGGCACCCCTAGGATAGCATCCTCATGTTAGAGAGGAGAGATAAAAAATTCTTCTTTGTCAACATAGCTTTGGACACCATCAAATTGCTGGATGAAGGCCAACACTTTGTCGGTAGCACCAAAGGTGCCATCATAGGTGAGAAAAGAGATACTCTTTCCTCCCTCTTTGAACTTATTTAGCTTTTGTGACCTTTGCCATGCAGGGTATGTTTAGCGATGTCCTCCCCTCTTGTATTCTCTAGGAGAATAGCCATAGCTTTCATCGGAAGAGGAGAAAGGTGAAGAAGAAGGAGAAGAGGGTGACCTCTTCTCCTTCTTCTTCACCTTCTTCTTCTTGATCTTTTCTTCCTTGGTTTCCTCTCTTCCCTTTTGGAATGACGAGGAGAAGGACTGTGTGTTGATATTTTCTTGTTGGGAGGAGTTGGTGATCGTCTAGACCGCCGTATTCGTGGAGCCACATCTTCAGAGGAGCTTAAAGTTTCATTGCTTTCTTGCTCTTTGGATTTCTCCTCTCATATGGCAGAGAGTCTTCTTTTGGGGGTCTCTTCAAGAGGCCTCCTAATCTCTCCCTCCTCTTGGAGAGGAAGGGAAATCCCATAATCGCAAAGTTGTTGAGTAACTTTGGCTTGCAAAGCACAGTTGCCCATAGCTTGCTTCAACCTAATAACGAGATAATTGACAAACATAGGGGCATCATCATTAGCACCTTCATGTGAAAAATCAAAGCTATCAATGTTCATTCTACTCTCTTCATTATTGTCAGCCATGTTTACAAAAATTTGTGTACGTATTTAGTGTATGCTTTGGCAATTCAAAACCTTATTTGCTAGTCCTCTTAGCCTTTGAAAATTGGCTGTTAAATATCTATACCCGCGGCTCGAAGTGATTAATTATAGAGAGTAGTGGAGTGGGTCTAATATTGCAGAGTTACCGAGGGCTATCTTCTTTCGGACTTCTTATGGCTCAATAATGGTAAAGTCATAGGCAAGATTAAAAAGACTCCATTATTAAGTCCAAATCTCCCAAGGTATGCACCATATCCCACATAGTGGGCTCAACAAAATCGATAATAGATCCCAGTCCCACTTACCCTAATATAATTAACAAAATCAACCATTTATAGGCTACTTAAGGACCTCTCTTCTTAAGCAATAAAAAAGAAACCACATGCTCTGATACCAAGGTAATGGAATTGGCCTATTAACTTGAGAGTAGCGGAAATTAGAGAGAGCACTTTTGTGAAATTACTTTCTGAGCATAGCGGGTGAGCATAATTGATGGTAGAAACATAAAAATAGCATTTAGTTAACTTGGCACGAACAATACTTTTGCAAGAGAGACAATTTAGAGAACATGACAACAGTTGAGGACCGGATTTATGTGAATCCAGTCCCCCCTCCAATAGGCATTTGTGTAATAGTTTCTCCCATCAAGAGAGACTTGTTACAATACAATCTTTGTGCTCCTTGTGACCTAGGTGATGCAATGAAGATGGAAAGATTCATGCATCATGAGCATAACATAAACTTTATGGAAAGCATTAACTATCCCAAGCCTCAATCCTAAGACCTCAAACACCTTGGAAGGTGGAGAGAGCTAGCAGGGAATGAGGGTAGGTAAGAGGAAGAAGAAACATTTCATAGGATAAAAATTTAGTTCCTCACTTATTATAACTCTTCTTACTAGCATACATAATAGCATAGTAATGAATATGGAGAAGATGGAAGCTTAAGCATTGAAGCATGGCTCTTGGTTGGATTTGCATTCCCATAGCCAAGAGTGTTGGTGTAGGCTCTCAACCTGTCTACTTGCTTGGAGAAGGAGAGGGAGCTCTTGCACTTTGCACTTCACACAATGAGAGTGTGTGTGGGAGAGTATACCCCTCAAGCAGGCCCCCTACTTGCTTTGGTTGGCCCCCCCTTGTAGCTCATTGGACTCCTCCAGGCCTAGCCAATCACAAGCAAGAGTCATACCAAGCAACAATGGTAGCCTTAGGACAAGTGTACCCCTTTCGCATTTGAGAGAGAGGGCTTGATAAATGCTAAAACAATTAATTAAAACCACTAAATTATCATTGGATCCCTTGGAAGGCCAACCAATAGGATTTAGGCACACCATGAGGGTAACCTAGCTAGGGGCTTGACATGTGTCCTACTTGCCTCTTGGGAACAGGGTGCCCTTTGGGAGAGAGAGTGGTCAAGCAACCACACCCCCTTCTTGCATGGCTCACTAGCCCCTCCTTGTAGGGATTTACTTTGAATTTTGTTCCACCTCAAGCCCCTCAACCTTGGGGGTCTTCAATGAAATTAACCCTAAGGTCTTTATGCTCCATTGATTATCGTTTCTCTTTGATATACCATCTCTCATTTGGGCCCCTTTACCATTGTCCCCGTGTTGAGATATATCTATAAGCACATGTCTATATCCTAACGCTTATTCCCGTTTATTCTCCCACATTAAATGATCAGTTTAATATGAGAAAATCATTTGGGTTGGTTAGATATTAGATTTTATGACACTAACCCCTCTCAACACCTGATGCTGAACAAGCTGCAAGAAGCCAAAGATGTGATTTGTCATAATAACCAATATCTAATTCTCCTAAATGATTTTTTCATGTTAAACTGATCATTTAATATGGTGAAGTACCAGGGGAGAAAAAGCTAGAATAATGGTTAGGCTGGCAGACTGTTCTTGTAGGGATACAAAGGAGGGAAAATAGGGATCCAAAGGGGGGTCCATCTGCAAAAGAGCAATGTGCATCAATGGGCTTCAAAGACCCTAAGGTTCAGCCCATTAAGACTTTCAAAATGCTAAGGTTCCAAAAATTCAAAGGTTATGTCCAATGGTCAAAACCTAGGGAAAATTGAATGCTTGTGGGAAGACTCAAAAGTCTTCTCACATCCCTATCCATGAGGGGGTGAGCCTTATATGTAGGGATGAGAGAGAAACACACACACACTCTTGCACAAAGGGCATAGTGGACACATGTTAGCTCCCTAGCCCAGTTTCCCCCAAGGTGAACTTAAATCCTATTGGATGGCCATAAAGGTGGACCAATGAGAATTAGGCTAGAGTACATCTGGTTTAATTCATTTAAAAACACTTGATAAAAGAACCAATAGAAATTAAGCTCTCTAGAAGACTATTGGAGAGTCTCCCAAGGGGTTCAATGAGCATTCAACAGCCCAATGGCTTGCCTGATTCCTATTGGCCAGAAGACTAAGGGGTCCAATGAGAGTTTAATTGCATTATTTAATTACCTAAATCTCTCACAAAATGGGAAAGGGGGACACATGTCACAAGGCTATCACTTATGCTTCTCAATTATCATTGGCTATGCTTTGCAGGGTCCAATAGGATGCCAGCAGGAGTAAAAAGCAAGAGGGGTCAACCAAGAGAGAGAGGGGGACTGATTTTGGCAAGACATTATCACACAGACACTCAAACAATCTCATGTGTGACGTAAAGAAGTCTATCTCCTTCTCAAGATTTAATGGAAATCTCAAAATCTGCTCCAAGCTTGTGAGAAGGGAGGCCTACACCAACAACTCTTGGCTTTGCGATGCAAAATCCCAACCAAGAGCCAAGCTTCAATGCATGATCATATCCTCTACCATGCTAATTACCAAGCTATGCTAAGCTATTATGAGTGATTATGTGAGGAGACATACTTCCTTCTCGTAAGAATACTCCTTCTTCCACTCGATCTACTCTCATACCCTGCTAGCTCTCACCATCTTTGAAGGTGTGTGAGGTCTTGGGTCTGAGACCATGAGGGAATTGATGTTGTGTTTTATAAGTGTGAGCTTGGTGCTTGAAGCTTCCATCTTCATTGCACCAACAAGTTATTGAAGGAACACAAAGTATTGTAATGTAAAATGTCTTCCTTGATGGGAGAAACCTATAATACAAAGCCTTTTGGAGGGGGGACCGGCTCCATGTAAATCCGGTCCTCAACTATTGTCAATAGCTTAATTTCTCTCACTTTTTGAAGTATTGTTCATGCCTATCTAGCTAGGTGTTATGATTTTGTTTCTCTCTCCACTCTTGCTATGCTCATTAGGAATCTATTCTAATGAAATGCTTTGTCTATGTTATTTTCCGCTACACACAAGTTACTAGACCATTAAACGTTACATGAGGGAAAATGATGAAGATGTCTGTTATGATGTCCACTGAGGATACTCCATCAGTGTAGCAACAATCTAGGGTTTCCCAACTTCCAAGGGATCTCCATGGTAAAGTGCCATCACGAGCAGTGTAGCAAACTGTTGTACTCCACTGATTTTGTGTGAGGGTGCGACATGAAGGTCCTGAGTGTGAAACAACTCCTTGTCGTAAAAGAAGTGCCAATAGACCTACAAGTGTCCCTCCCAATAGGATCTGTGGTGTATGTAGTCAAACCTGCTGGAGAAAATGAGAAGCCCAGGAATTGTCATGAGCATGAACGGAAGCCTGTTAATGCATGAACCTGCAATCCAGTGTGGCCAGGTGGCTAATTTGTGTAAAAATCCAGGAAGGCCAGATTGAGCTATTATAAGCTTGACAGGAGCCGGTACCATGTTGGTGTTGAAAGACGCTCTCTTCTATTCCTTGCAATTAATGATATTCGAGCCACGGGTACAGGAGCTTGAGTGCTTTTCTAACGGGGTTAAGAGGAGTAGCAACTAGGGCTTGAAGTGCCAAATTACACCTAAAAATTTTAGACCTAAAAGTTGTTAGAGTGGCTGACAATAGTAAAGAGAGTGAAATTGATGTTGATAACTTTGATTTTGCTAATGAACAGGATTCTAATGATGCCCCTATGCTTGTCAATTACCTTGTTTCTAGGCTTCAACAAGCCATGGGCAATCCATCCCTCCAAAGTGAAGTGCAACAGTAGCTACGTGCTCATATTGGGATTCTCCAAACTCACCACCAAGAAGAGAGAGTACCTAAGAAGCCTCCTAGTGATACTTCCAAAAGAGGCCTCTCTCCGATAAGGGAAGAAGAAGAGGATCTGCACGACGGGCTCAAAAATCTACTACTTGACGACGCATCTCCTTCCCAAAGGAGAACTCAAGTTTCAATGGTATAACCCCCACCAAAAGAACGAGAAAGAAGGGAGCCTCCTGCCACCTCAGTGGAGATGGCTCCACGAAGACGGCAGGAAAAACACTCTCCAACACCCCCTAAACGGAGAAGACCATTGCACACTTCTCCACACCATAATTCAAAGAGCGATGACAGAAAACAAGAGAAGAAAAAGGCGAGAAAGAGGTCACCCTCTTCTACATCTTCTTCATCCTCTTCCTCTTATGAAGAAAGTGATGGTGCGGACAAGGAGGAACAAGGGAAGAAAAAGGCGAGAAATAGGTCACCCTCTTCTCCATCCTCCTCAAATTCTTCCTCTTTTGAAGAAAGTGATGGTGCAACTTTCGAACCACCAAAAAGAAGAGGCCATAGGAAATCCTATGCCATGTGGAAGAGGTCATCCAAGCTCAAAAATTTCAAAGAGGGAGGAAAGAACATCTCATTCCTTACCTACGATAGCACCTTTGGTGCTACAGACAAATTCTTGGCCTTCATCCAACAATTTGATGAGGCATTTCGGGATGAGGGCTTCACGGAGTCCTCTAATCTACGCCATGTAGCTATGCATTTTCAAAAGTCTGCTAGGCAATGGTGGTCTAGCCTACGGGAAAACGGTGAAGTTTCACAAACATGGAAAGCTCTAAGAGCTTCCATCATGAAGCAATTTTTGGCTACCGCTGCCAAAGAAAAAGTACTCAGCGAATGGCGAAGCTTGAAACTCTCTCCCTACGAATCTATTCACAAATATGTAGACAAGTTTTGGGACTTACATATCAAAGCCACTGTATTCAAAAAGATGGATTTTGGAGATGAAAAACAACAATTTTGTGTGGGTCTAACTAAAGATATGGTGGAGTATGTCAACTCCCAAAGGCCACGCACCATATCTCTGGTCATACACCATACCATGGTGGCTTCATGAATCAATTTCCAACAAGGGGCTAAGAGAAATCTTAAGTCCACGGAGAACAAGGACCGTAATAACAAGCCCAAGGGGAAGGACAATGTCCAAAAGTCTCCTAAAGGCAACGCCAACAACAAGAAAGCTAAGGAGAAGGGAGTTTATAAAGGCAAAAATAAACTCTCTCCCAAAGAGCTTGAGTGTTATTGTAAAGATAACCGCCGCTCTTTCAAGTGCGGGGAGCAAGGCCATGCTTATCGTGCTTGCACCCACAAGAAAACAAAAAATAAGCCTTTTAGGGCTACCTTGGTCGAAGTTCAAGAAGAGGATGCTCACCACAAAGGATCTCCTCTATGCCATGCTTGGGGAAAGGTAAGAGAACATGATGATTTTATTCTCTTTGACCCTGGTTCTACTCAAAATTTCATATCCACAGAGTTGGCCACCAAGCTAGGCATCCACGCCTATGAGATGGGAGGTGTCCTACCCACTGATGGTGCTTTCAAGGGGCAAGAATCTTCATTCACTCCCTTAATTGGGTAATTGAGGCTCCATGTCCAAAGCTACATGGAGAAAGAGGACTTATTTATCTCTCCTCTCAAGCACAAGGATGTAATCCTAAGGGCACCATGGTTTGATTGCATGGCTTCCAATGTTAAATTCCCAGAAAGGCAAATCTACTTTAGGTTCAGGGAAATAGATATGTACATAGATGCTAAGGATTTGGGTAACACCATACCCATTGTACATACGCAAGCTTTCAATAAGTCAATAAAGAGCTCTATTTCCATGTACATGATTTTTGTTAAAGATTCTCAAAATGAACCTAATGCTTTAGCAAAAGAAAATATTAACAATCACAAGGAATTAGAATTATCGAATTTTCTCAAGGGATTTCAAGATGTCTTTATTGACGACATCCCTTGTGAACTACCTCCTAAATGAGGCAATGATGACCATGCAATTGAACTTCTTCTAGGAAGTTCACTGCCTAATAAACCTCCTTATAGAGTTTCTCAAGCTCAACAAGAGGAGATTATGCGGCAAGTGCATGAGTTACTTGTGAAGGGCATGGTTAGGCCTAGCTCATCTCCATTTTGTTCACCTGTGTTATTAGTACAAAAGAAAGATGGCACATATCGTATGTGTGTCAACTATAGAGCACTAAAAAGGATCACTATCAAGAATAGGTTTCCCATTCGACGGGTAGAAGACCTATTTGATAAGCTACAACGGCCAACCTACTTCAGTAGGATTGACCTAAAAAGTGGCTACCATCAAATAAGGATAGTTGATCGAGACATTTTAAAGACCGCATTTCGCACTACGTTTGGTCTTTACGAATATATTTTCATGCCTTTTGGCTTGACCAATGCACCAACTACATTTAACCGCTTGATGGAGAAGCTATTCAGGCCTCACCAAACCTTATTGGAGAGTTCTTTGATGATATAATCATCTACTCTAACTCACTAGATGGACACAAGCAACACATCCAAGTAATCTTTCAAGTCTTACGAGAGAATAAATTTTATACTAATCGAAACAAAAGTGAGTTTTTCTCACAAAAGATTCAATATTTAGGTCACATTATCTCTCAAGATGGCATCCAAAGGGATCCATCAAAGCAAGAGGTGATAAAAGGATGGACTAATCCAAGAAATCTACATGAACTAAGAAGCTTTATAGATATGTGTGCATATTATAGATGCTTCATAGAAAAGTTCTCACAAATCGCGGGACCATTACATGACCTAACAAAGAAAAACGTTAGGTATACATGGTCTACCAAGGAGAACAATGCTTTCAAAAAGCTTAAAGAAAAGCTTATCTCTCAACTTGTGCTTACACTACCGGATCTCTCAAAGTCATTTGAGGTCTTGAGGTCCAATGTGACGCTTGTGGTGATTGGCTTGGAGCCGTTTTGCTCCAAGAAGGGCATGCCATTACCTATGAAAGTCCAAGGCTCGACCCTGTTGAGCAAGCTCTAGGCATATATGAAAAGGAACTCCTTGCAGTTCTACATGCCTTAGACTCGTGAAAGCACTATTTATTGGGGACTCCTTTCATTCTGCGGACCGATCACCAAAGCCTTAAGTACTTCATGCCGCAGAACAAGCTCTCTAACAAACAAATGAGGTGGGAAAATTTCCTTTTGCAATTTCATTTTCATATTGCTCACATTGCTGGCAAGCATAATCAAGGAGCTGATGCACTCTCAAGATGGCCAAGAGTGAATGTGGTTTCCATAGCAACTCACAATGATCTATCTTCTATGATAGATGAGTATGCTATTGATCTCGATTTTAGGGATGCGATTTCAGCCCTTGCACTAGGGAAGAACGAGGAGCCATTTACCTTACAAGATGGTTATCTTCTCCATGGAAATAGACTATGCGTTACTAACTCACTACGTGAGAAAGTAATGTATGAATCGCATGCTCCTCCTTATGCTGGGTATAGAGGGATTCAGTCACCCTAAAAGGGATAAAAACATATTTCTATTGGCCTACCATGAAAGCAAACATACAAGAGTATGTTTCTAAATGTGTGGTTTGCCAAAAGACAAAGTTTGATAGAGGGAAGCAACGTGATTGCTTCAACCTTTGCCAATCCCTAATTCACCATGGGAGAGCATATCCATGGATTTTATCTTTTATATGCCTAAGTCTATCCATGGGAATATGGGAATATGAACAATAGTAGATAGGTTCAGCAAACAAGCTCATTTTATACCTATCAAGAAGACTATCAAAGCCCATCAAATGGTAACCCTCTTCATATCACAAATCTTCAAGTACCATGGCTTGCCAATGTCCATAATGTCGGATAGAATTCCTAGAATGACGAGTAATTTTTGGAAGGGTCTCTTTGAGAATTTAGGGACAAGGTTAAATTTCTCTTCGGCCTATCACCCGCAAACGGATGGCCAAAGTGAAATAGCCCTAACCTAACAATTCTTAATCTTCTAAAAGCCTACGTAATGGAAGTAGATCAAAGGTCCCAATGCATCAGGAAATTTTGGAGGTCATTTGGAGGGCCTTATTGAAGAGAGAGAAAAGAAGGCGCAACCAATGAGCAGCAACCTTACGTAACGTAGAAATGCATGGAAATATCACAAAAATAAAAGAAATCATTTTCAAATATTGAGATTTGTCCCATTTTTGTAAGGTAACTTCCTCGTCTCACAAAGTAGGGCCCACTGAAAGCCGTCAAGTTGCTGAGACCTGACTACTGATTGATAGCTAACTCTCTCCCTTTATTAAAAGATATCCACTCCCTTATGAAAGCCTTTCAAAACTCATTCTCCCTCCATTATATTTATGGATTTGTCTTCTTCCCGCCCAAGAAGTTCTAGAGGTTGCTCTACACTGTCCCCAACTAACCTCACCATTAGTGTGCCAAGAAGACCATGTAGTAGCATAAGCACTATCTAAAGCTCCAACTCTGTCACTACAGATAATAGGTGGCAAGAGCAGAGGATAAGCAAAGGTTCTTGGGTTCTTATGCAGCCAAGAAGGAGAAAAAGCTCGAAGGCAACATATATGTTTCGTTCTACATGAAAAGCAAGAGTTCTGGATTTCAAAGTCGAGGTTGGTAAGAAGACTCTGAAAGAGGTCTTGGTTCAACATGTTTTCACTCACTCTTATGTGATTGCTAACGGCGGTGATGTCTCCATGGTGCATAATCCACGGTGCAACTGTGAGTTGATTATTTAGCACTCCTCTATAAATGTTATCTTACATTTCAAATATGAATTTGTTTTTTCTTCTCTTATTACAAATCTTTAATTAGGTTATAAAGATGTTTGTATTTATTTCTATTCTTTTACATTCACAGATGTTTATCCTTCCTCATACGAGGAGTGGGAGGCAATGGAGTGCATTATGGTCTCATCTCAGTGACCCATTCTCATATTGGGATCTTGCAGTATGCGGACAAAATTAGCAAAAGCCTTGCAGAAGAGGGTATTTTCTTCTATGACCATTTCTACGAACTCAATCAAAGGAATCAGAGAGGAGTGTTGGTGAAGGTTTCACTGAACCAACTAAAACTCCGTGGATTGGCCCGTTCCCGACACAACAATGAGTGAGGCATTGAGGAGCAGGCTCTCTAGGGATTTTAATTTCAGAGGTCTCTCCAAAACTCTGTACCCACTAAATTGGTGAAACTTGCAAATTTATGTCCCGTTGGTCTCTTGGTTGAGTTATTTCATACCTGCAATGTACATGTTGCTAAAACTATGCTGCTCTGCAAACCATTTGATTCCCGCTTGTGTGATGAGCTTCTTGATTGGGGGTGGTATGTGAAAGAAACAAATGGCATATGTTGCAAGATTGCTCTTGACACTTTCATTGTCAAGTATATGCTTGTGACATAGACACTAATTTTTAAACGAAAAAACACTTAGCGAGCGAATTTTGCTTAGGCAACATGATGGAAAAAGAAATAAAGCTATCCGGTTTTTTTTTTTTTTTTTTGGGGGGGGGAGAAGAGAGAGATGAGAAGGAATGCAAACTTTACACCAAACACGTTTCGCTTAATAGGCTCTTCAATGGTGTAAACAATAGGAGGATATGGAGGGGGTATAAATAGTGAGGTGTGGCTCAAAAAACTACATCAGGTACCATTTTGAAGAGGGGTAATACAAACTGAAAGATAGGTTATGACCAAATTTTAAGTGGGTACTCTACAAAAAGGGAGGGAAAGGAAGAGAGTTGGTAGGGTAATAAAGTTTGTGGAGGGTTTGCTTAAAGAAGTGGTCAAGAAACTACAAAAGGGAAAAAATGAGAAAAAATTGAAGGATGCTAACCCTCTCTAGGGAATGGGTGGAATTTTTTGAGGGGTTGCACATATCGAAGAGGCCGCAGAATATCGAAGTATGCTGCGAGCGACAGGGTTTAGTAAAAAAGGAGGGTGGAATTCTTTAATTGGGGGGGGGGGGGGGGGGGGGGGGGGGGGGTTAAGAGAGCAAAGTGCCGAGATTAGGTTCATTCATCCAACATATGAAAGGCTTAGGTAAGTGTGCGAGGTCTGTGTTGGATTTAAGAAGCCTTGTGAGAGGTTTGATAATGGAACGAGACAAGTTGAGATGGCGTATTAGAGGTGAGAAAGGAATCTTTATGATGGTTGGAGAAGATTTGGTTTTGGACATAGATTGGAGGAGAGAGGGTCTCAGATTGTAGGAAAGGTAAAGAAAGAAAGCTTTTAACAGGGGAGAGGGATAGCACTTAGCTCTTAGCCTAGAAAAGAAAAGGTTACGAATGGAAATAAAGCCTGAAAGAGAGCTTTCTCTAATAATGCACCTCCTAAGCTCTCCGAGAATAAAACCGATCTTTTGGTGCGTAGGGTGCCACGATTGCCAAGGGATGTAATTGTAGGAATTAAGGATTTTTTGGTAGCAATGGGTGTCAAGGAAACCACAAGTGGCAAAAGAGGGTCCCTTGAAAAAATGAATATCCAGAATAAAAACTTCTTGCGAGGAGATTGCAACGGAGATTTTGATATGTTCTTAGAGAGGGTGTCCATACTCTTGGAGGAGCTCTTTTAGGCTAGAGAGAGGACCATACCATATTCCAAAGGCATCATCTATGAGCCTCCTAAAATAGAGAAGAGAAGGGGAAGATAGGAGATTCATGCCTTCCTCTAAATAGCAAAGAAAGAGGCAAGCATATACAACTGCAAAGTTTGACCCCATAGCGGTGCCCTTAATTTGGTGCCAAAACTCTCCATTGAAAGAGAGATAGTGGTGGTTGAGGATAAGAGAGGCTAAGGATAAAATAAAGTGGATCTTAGGGGAAGGGAAGAGCCCCTTGATGGAATGCTTAAGGGCCAAGAGACCATCATGTATGGGGATACTGGGATAAAGAGACTCCACATCAAAGGTGAAGAGGATAATGTTGGGAGGGAAGGAAATAGAAGCTAGGTCTAAAATCCGAGAGTGCGAGTCTTTTAGGTGATGCGATTTGGACAAAAGAATGGGGTAGAGTTGCGCATGGAGCCATTTAGAGGCGTTCTCTAAAATGTAGCCTTTGTATGAACAAATGGGACGGCCAACGAGGATGGGTTTGTGGATCTTAGGTAAAAGGAAAAAGGGGCAAGGTTTAGGGTTTTCATGCGAGGAAGAGAGGATAAAGGCTCTTTTGTTGCTGGGAAGAAGAGGGTAATTGGTAACAATAGAGGAAAGGAGGGAGTATACGAAGGGTAAGGGGGGTGTGGAGATTTTAGAGTAGGTGAAGGGGTCCAAGAGATGACGCAAGGGTTCATTACAATGCCAAGACCTAGAGAGGATTACTGGACCTAAATTCTTATCCGCTGGTTTGATAATGATGCTACGATCATTTCTTAAGGAAGAGATGGAATCCATCAAAAGAGGATTAGGGTGAAAAGGAGGAAGAGAGGAGAGAAGATTTTTAAGGAGAGAAAAGGTAAGCTCAAAGGTTTTGCTAAGAGATGTGGAGGGAGAGGGAGGATTCCAAAGAGGATTAGAGATACTCAGATAGAAAAAGAGGAGGGAGGAAGAGAAGGTTCATTTTTAAAAAAAAACATTTTAAGTTGTAAACCTCTTTCTAAATTGGAATATGCTTGAAGAAAAGAGGAGGGGAGAGGGGGGGATATAATTGAGACCAAGGCCTACAATCCTTTGTTCGGAGGGGGAGAGAGAGCGATTGGAGAAGTTATGGTAGGAGAGGTTGGTAACCTTGTACTCAAGGGAAAACGTGGTAATTTTGCTAAGAGACAAAATCTTAAAAAGGTGGGGGTTAGTGAGGGGGAGCCAAAACTTACAACGCTTCCTACCCGAGTAGGGGGAGTGGGAAAGAAAAGGAAATAAACAGGGAGGAGGGGTCCAAATATGGGGGAAGAGAGGGGCTTATGAAAAGAGCAAATGGACCCAAGTGGTAGGGTGCTCATTCCCTACTTCAGTCTCCTCCATTGCAAGTTTTTTGAAGCTCTTGGCAAGCTATGCTTAGGGTGTAGAGGCTTGGTTTGTGGTGTGAGAGAGTTGAGGGGATAATTGGGGGTTTTGAGTAGAGAGGATAAGGGGGCAACACTAGATGAGGATGAAGATGGGAAGGAGTTTTTTGGGGTGTTCAAAATGGGAGGATTGTAAGGGCTAAAAGCAGGATTTGGTGGTACAAAAAAAGGACCAATTTTTTTTCCACCTTATTGGTACTAAGGAAAAAGTGGGACTAGTAATTTTTTTGTAATGTGTATCAAAACTTTTTGGAGTTTTTTTTTATGTTCTTGTTTCCAAGATGTATCCAATGATTAACAATATGAGAAGTGATTTATTTTGGGAGTTTGATAAATTGCATTGCAAAGATTTGTCAAAGGTACTCTCAAGGACAACCAATTTTATACCACCATCCCCTACTTTCAACCTAAGAGGGGGAGGCAGAGTCGGGGTGTCCTAAAGGGGGCAAGGTTTTAGGCTTTTTAAAGGGTTGATGGGCATGGTACTCATGGGGGGTTCTATTCAGAGGGGGGGGTTTCTTGAAGGTTTGTCGAGTGCTATTTCCATGTGAGTTAACCTTTGGAGGAGAGGGTTTGTAGGGGGTTGAGCGGTGGGGGTTGTTATCGGGTTTCTTTCGGGGGGCGAAAGCAACTTTTTCATTTGGGTGGTGCCTTCATGAAGCACCAATTCCCCCACTGTTTCCTCCTTAGGTAAAGACTCCACTTCTTCCAAGATGGAGGATTGTGTTCTCTTCCTAGCATTGTGTGCCGCTACGCTTAAGGAGGAGGCCAAATGGGCTTGGAGAATCTTGTTTTGAAGATGTGCATCAAAATCATTGAGGGAGGTTTGCTTCCAAAGTAAGAGTTGATTTGCCCAAGCCGCGGGTTGCACCCTTGGGAAAGAGATAGGTGCAAGATTTTTGGTGAGGTCCTCGAGCCTCTCTTCCACAAGATCGCGGTATTCATCAAAGGATTTTTGGAGGTTATTGACATGTAACTCTTGGGCTTGGATGTAAGCTTTAGTGCAATCTAATTGGAATTGGATATTGAGAGCGTTAAGCTTGGCGCTTAAGAGTGCTTGAGCTTGATGTCTTCCATAGTAAGGCGAGGAGGCTTCATACACAGGCTATGTGGTGCTTTTTGAAAGGAATGAAGGTTTTGTAAATGAGAAAGGTGTGATTTGTCTTTGCTAAGCTTTTGGTTGAGTGCTTTAAACTCCACCAAGGAGAGGGAAACAATTTTATTGAATCCTAAGGGTTTTTCGATTACTGGTAGGATGGGAGAAAAAGGAGAGGGAACTACCGCAAAGGAGGAAGAACTTGCGAGGAGAGTGCCAAAAGAGGAAGGGAAGGCAAGGGGAAGACTAGCGAGGAGGCCCCCTTGAGTGTTGTTGGAGAAGATGCCACCAAGTATGGTTTGAGGAGAGTTAGTGAGGCTGAGGTGATGGGAGAGGGAGGGGTTAATGCTGCCTAGGTTTTTTGTCATGGGAAGGGAAAGTTGATCCAGGTCCTCAAGAGGTAGGTTGGCGATGAGGCCAAGGATTTCTTCCGAGCTAAAAAGGGTTTTTTTAGAGGAGGTGGGAAAGGTTGCCGATGGAGAGGGTAGGTTGATGAGTTTCGCCGCCGCCGAAGTAAAGCCAGGAAAGGCAAGATTACCTACGGGAGGGGTGATGGGTTTCAAAGGAATTACAAGGGCCGGGGAAGCGGATGAGGATGTTAGAGGATTTGGAGGGTGGACCGCCAAATTAGGGATAGGGGACGCCTTAACGGAAGTTGCTTGGACGGAAGCCATGGGAGTGCCCTCCTCTAATGCCATTGGGGTGGGGTAGGATCCCACGGTTGAAGACGAAGAGGGGGTAGGAGTTGCCATAAGGAAAAAAGTTAGGCAAAGTGAGCACCCTTTTTACTTGCAAAGGGAAAAAGGGAGAAAGCTGCACACAGAGCCCTTCGAAGGGTAAACCAAACTATATCTTGTTATGCCGGGTTGGAGAAGCTCCTCTTTTGTAGTATTGTAGAAGTTGAGCAAGAGTTCGTGGGTTGCAAAAAATGCAGCAACACCGTGTAGGAGCCCGCGAGTGCCGAGAGCCGCCTTTTTGGGGAATCGGCAGCTTTTCCAAAGCCGAGAGTGAAGTTTTTTAGAAGGCAAGGCTTTCGAGGTGATGACAGGTAGGTGAGAGACCCTTTGCTGGGGTTGTGGTAGCTCTTTGAAGGCTTCGAGCAAAGAGTGTTGCGAGCACTAGAAAGTGGATGTCACCCAAAATGAGCAGCAGAAGTTTCCAGTACCTTGATTGTGGTCACCGTCCAAAAAGAACAGCACTCAGTGCCACACCTTACTGGGAGCCCGCTACTAAAAACTGAGCAGCAAAAAACATCGGGTCACCACCAGGACTAACATTGCAACCGTTTAGAGCCGGGCTGGGATCACCACTATGCCTGTGCCGCAGTCCTTAAAGGCCAGGCTAGTAAACAGCAAGCTGCGCCAGGCTTGGAGTCGCTAGCCAAGCAACATACTGCACACCGCACCGCTGTCTAGAGACTTGCAAGCTTGGAGCCACCAACTGAGCAATAGATAGCACACGGTGCCGCCGTCTGGTGACCTGAAGGCTGCGCAGCCGCTTAGTAGCTCCGGGCTGGGAGCTACCACCTTGTGCCGCGAAGGGGAGCTGCCACCAATATTGCGAAGGGGAAAAGCATCAAGATGATGGAGTATAGTCCTGCACAGCTTTGACTGGGAGCCACCACCGGTGCCGTTAGGAGGAGGGAGCTGCTATCACCTATATAGGGTAGCAAGCCAAATCCAGAGGTCATGCCATTTCTGTGTAGATGCAAAGTTTAGCATCTTGCTGTGCAAGTGTGGCGTAGGTGGACATGACCATCCGTGCAAGGTTGAGTGCAAGCTAGTGTGTAGGTGAAATGCTAGAGTAAAAGCCTGAGTGCAGGCCCGTTGCTGTGCAAGTGAAGAGGTTAGTAGTGCAGGTGGCGCATGACAGCATGCAAGCGGGGAGAGAGAGCAAAAGGGAGGGAGGGGGACGTATTGCCCATGGCGTGAGTTTAGAGGCTATGAAAAGAAAGCTGAGGGTTTTACATTAGAAGTTAAAGCTATAGTCAGAGCTGTAGAGTGAGATTAAGTCCTTGGGAAAGAGGGAAAGTGGGACAATGAAAAGGTGGAGCCGGTTCACAGTATGCAAAGAGTAAAACCAAGCGACAGCCGGTGGATGTGGGAGAATTAAGCAAAAGCTTCGCTGAACATCAAGCGAGTGAATAAACCACTCCAATTAACTCCAAGTTCTAATGAAAAAATACTTAGCGAGTGAATTTTTCTTAGGCAACATGATGGAAAAAGAAATAAAGCTATCCGGGTTTTTCTTTTTTTTGTTTGGGGGGGGGGGAAGAGAAGGAAGAAAATGCAAAGGAGATAAGTTTACACCAAACGCGTTTCACTTAGTAAGCTCTTCAGTGGTGTAAACAATAGGAGGATATGGAGGGGGTATAAATAGTGAGGTGTGGCTCAAAAAACTACATTAGGTACCATTTTGAAGAGGGGTAGTACCTACTGAAAGATAGGTTATGACCAAATTTTAAGTGGGTACTCTACAAAAAAGGGAGGGAAAGGAAGAGAGTTGGTAGGGTAATAAAGTTTGTGGAGGGTTTGCTTAAAGGAGTGGTCAAGAAAGTACAAAAGGGAAAAAAGAAGGAAAAATTCAAGGATGCTGACCTTGTCTAGGGAATGGGTGGAATTTTTTGAGGGGTTGCACATATCCAAGAGGCCGCAGATTATCGAAGTATGCTGCGGCAGGGTTTAGTCAAAAAGGAGGGTGGAATTCTTTTATTGGGGGCACGGGGCGGGGGGGGGCGGTTTAGAGAGCAAAGTGCCGAGATTAGGTGCATTCATCCAACATATCAAAGGCTTAGGTAAGTGTGCGAGGTTGGTGTTGGATTTAAGAAGCCTTGTGAGGGGTTTGATAATGGAATGAGACAAGTTGAGATGGCGTATTAGAGGTGAGAAAGGAATCTTTATGATGGTTGGAGCAGATTTGGTTTTGGACACAGATTGGAGGAGAGAGGGTCTCAGATTGTAGGAAAGGTAAAGAAAGCAAGCTTTCAACAGGGGAGAGGGATAGCCCTTACCTCTTAGCCTCGAAAAGAAAAGGTTACGAATGGAGATAAAGCCTGAAAGAGAGCTTTCTCTAATAATGTACCTCCTAAGCTGTGCGAGAATAAAAGCGATCTTTTGGTGCGTAGGGTGCCAGGATTGCCAAGGGATGTAATTGTAGGAATTAAGGATTTTTTGGTAGCAATGGGTGTCAAGGAAAACACAAGTGGCAAAAGAGGGTCCCTTGAAAAAAATGAAGATCCAAAATAAAAGCTTCTTGCAAGGAGATTGCAACGGAGATTTTGATATGTTCTTGGAGAGGGTGTCCATACTCCTGGAAGAGCTCTTTTAGGCTAGAGAGAGGACCATCCCATATTCCAAAGGCATCATCTACGAACCTCCTGAAATAGAGAAGGGAAGGGGAACATAGGAGATTCATGCCTTCCTCTAAATAGCAAAGAAAGAGGCAAGCATATACAACTGCAAAGTTTGACCCCATAGCGGTGCCCTTAATTTGGTGGCAAAACTCTCCATTGAAAGAGAGATAGTGGTGGTTGAGGATAAGAGAGGCTAATGATAAAATAAAGTGGATCTTAGGGGAAGGGAAGAGCCCCTTGATGGAATGCTTAAGGGCCAAGAGGCCATCATTTATGGGGATACTGGGATAAAGAGACTCCACATCAAAGGTGAAGAGGATAATGTTGGGAGGGAAGGAATTAGAAGCTAGGTCTAAAATCAGAGAGTGCGAGTGTTTTAGGTGCTGCGATTTGGACAAAAGAATGGGGTAGAGTTGCGCATGGAGCCATTTAGAGGCGTTCTGTAAAATGTAGTCTTTGTATGAACAAATGGGACGGCCAACGAGGATGGGTTTGTGGATCTTAGGTAAAAGAAAAAAGGGGCAAGGTTTAGGGTTTTCATGCGAGGAAGAGAGGATAAAGGCTCTTTTGTTGCTAGGAAGAAGAGGATAACTTGTGACAATAGAGGAAAGGAGGGAGTATACAAAGGGTAAAGGGGGTGTGGAGATTTTAGAGTAGGTGAAGGGGTCCAAGAGATGACGCAAGGCTTAGTAAAAACACAAAGTATACCAACGTGCGAACTAGTCCAGCAAGGGGGAAATAGAGAGGAGCCAAAAAAAATATACAATGAAACAAGAGATTGTGTTTGGAGGCAATGGGAGAGGGTGGCAACGCGTTTCGACCTCATCAGGGTCTCATCATTAGTAAAAACACAAAGTGTACCAACGTGCGAACTAGTCCAGCAAGGGGAAATAGAGAGGAGCCAAAAAAAATATACAATGAAACAAGAGATTGTGTTTGGAGGCAATGGGGGAGAGGGTGGCAATGCGTTTCGACCTCAAAAGGGTCTCATCAAGGCAAGTTACAATCTCTATGTGTAGTGCTTATATAGGGTGAGGGTGGTAGCTCCGGTTAAGAGAGTTAACTTGAGTTGAGTTTTCATGGAGTTTTAAAAATGTTGGAGTTTGAGCTTAAACAAGAATTAGGACAAGTACATCTTTGACTCTTCCCAAGAGTGTAGAGGGAAAAGGGATCATTGAATGTTGACAAGCTTGAGCTATTTAAAACTTGTACCCTTGATAAAATAGAAAAGGACTAGAATTGGGATTTGCACCTAGGGAGATATGTCAGATGAAGGAACTTGGAAGATGTGCTTTATGTCAAAAAAGGAGAGTCCACAGTAGTAGGTGGTTGTAGCACATCAAAAAGCCCTTTAACAACTCTTGTGGTGATTGGCTTGGAGCTGTTTTGCTCCAAGAAGGGCATGCCATTGCCTATGAAAGTCCAAGGCTAAGTCCAAGGCTCGACCCTATTGAGCAAGCTCTAGGCATATATGAAAAGGAACTCCTTGCAGTTCTACATGCCTTAGACTCGTGGAAGCACTATTTATTGGGGACTCCTTTCATTCTGCGGACAGATCACCAAAGCCTTAAGTACTTCATGCCGCAGAACAAGCTCTCCGACAAAAAAATGAGGTGGGCAAATTTCCTTTTGCAATTTAATTTTCATATTGCTCACATTGCTGGAAAGCATAATCAAGTAGCTGATGCACTCTCAAGACGGCCAAGAGTGAATGTGGTTTCCATAGCAACTCACAATGATCTATCTTCTATGATAGATGAGTATGCCATTTATCTTGATTTTAGGGATGTGATTTCAGCCCTTGCACTAGGGAAGAAAGAGGAGCCATTTACCTTACAAGATGGTTATCTTCTCCATGGCAATAGACTATGCGTTACTAACTCACTACGTGAGAAAGTAATGTATGAATCGCATGCTCCTCTTTATGCTAGGTATAGAGGGATTCAGTCACCCTAAAAGGGATAAAAACATATTTTTATTGGCCTACCATGAAAGCAAACATACAAGAGTATGTTTCTAAATGTGTGGTATGCAAAAAGACAAAGTTTGATAGAGGGAAGCAACCTGATTGCTTCAACCTTTGCCAATCCCTAATTCACCATGGGAGAGCATATCCATGGATTTTATCTTTTATTTGCCTAAGTCTATCCATGGGAATACGGGAATATGAACAATAGTGGACAGCTTCAGCAAACAAGCTCATTTTATACCTGTCAAAAAGACTATCAAAGCCCATCAAATGGTAACCCTCTTCATATCACAAATCTTCAAGTACCATGGCTTGCCAATTTCCATAGTGTCGGATAGAAGTCCTACAATGACGAGTAATTTTTGGAAGGGTCTCTTTGAGAATTTAGGGACAAGGATAAATTTCTCTTCGGCCTATCACCCGCAAATGGATGGCCAAAGTGAAATAGCTAACCTAACAATTCTTGATCTTCTAAAAGCCTACGTAATGGAAGTAGATCAAAGGTCCCAATGCATTAGGAAATTTTGGAGGTCATTTGGAGGGCCTTATTGAAGAGAGAGAAAAGAAGGCGCAACCAATGAGCAACAACCTTACGTAATGTAGAAATGCATGGAAAGTATCACAAAAATAAAAGAAATCATTTTCAAATATTGAGATTTGTCCCATTTTTGTAAGGTAACTTCCTCGTCTCACAAAGTAGGGCCTACTGCCAGTATAGCTGTCAAGTTGTTGAGACCTGATTACTGATTGATAGCTAACTCTCTCCCTTTATTAAAAGATATCCACTCCTTACCCTTATGAAAGCCTTTCAAAACTCATTCTCCCTCCATTATATTTATGGATTCGTTTTCTTCCCGCCCAAGAAGTTCTAGAGGATGCTCTACACTGTCCCCAACTAACCTCACCATTAGTGTGCCAAGAAGACCATGTAGTAGCATAAGCACTATCTCAATCTCAAACTCTATCACTACAGATAATAGGTGGCAAGAGCAGAGGATAAGCAAAGGTTCTTATGCAGCCAAGAAGGAGAAAAATCTCGAAGGCAACATATATGTTTCGTTCTGCATGAAAAGCAAGAGTTCTGGATTTCAAAGTCGAGGTTGGTAAGAAGACTGTGAAAGAGGTCTTGGTTCAACATGTTTTCACTCACTCTTATGTGATTGCTAACGGCGGTGATGTCTCCATGGTGCATAATCCACGGTGCAACTATGAGTTGATTATTTAGCAATCCTCTATAAATGTTATCTTACATTTCAAATGTGAATTTGTTTTTTCTTCTCTTATTATAGATCTTTAATTAGGTTATATAGATGTTTGTATTTATTTCTATTCTTTTACATTCATAGATGTTTATCCTTCCTCATACGAGGAATGGAAGCCACTGGAGTGTATTATGGTCTCATCTTAGTGACCCATGCTCATATTGGGGTCTTGCAGTATGCGGAAAAAATTAGCAAAAGCCTTGCAGACGAGGGTATTTTCTTCTATGACCATTTCTACCAACTCAATCGAAGGAATCAGAGAGGAGTGTTGGTGAAGGTTTCACTATCAACCAATTGGAACTCCGTGGATTGGCCCGTTCCCGACACAACAATAAGTGAGGCATTGAGGAGCAGGCTCTCTAGGGATTTTAATTTTAGAGGTCTCTCCAAAACTCTGTACCCACTAAATTGGTGAAACTTGCAAATTTCTGTCCCGTTGGTCTCTTGGTTGAGTTATTTCATACCTGCAATGTACATGTTGCTAAAACTATGCTGCTCTGCAAACCATTTGATTCCCGCTTGTGTGATAAGCTTCTTGATTGGTGGTGGTATGTGAAAGAAAAAGATGGCATATGTTGCGAGATTGCTCTTGACACTTTCATTGTCAAGTATATGCTTGTGACATAGACACTAATAATCTCCTTTTGGTACAAACGTTCCTGACCTTGTTGAAGGTTGCTATGTGCCTATGGATCAAGAGGCAGCAAGTTTGGCAAACACTGCTGTCATAGAAGTGGAAGTGGTGGACAAAGACCTAAATCTTATGATAGTAATTACAATAAGGCAGCAATGCAATATTTTGCAACTTCGACATGACATAGTGGAGGAGACTGCCAACATTGACTCCATGAAACTTTATTTCTTGCTAGGCGGACAAAGAGTAATGCAACAAAGGAGAAGAATTTTCTCTGTGGAGATCTTTCTGGCCGTATTCAAATCGTGCCCATGTAATCTAGCCTGAATGGCGTCAATGAAATCTAACTTTTTTGACTAATTTAATCTTATATCAAGTGTTTGCTCACAATGATCTCTCTCTCTCTCTCTCTCTCTCTCTCTCTCTCTCTCTCTCTCTCTCTCTCTCTCTCTCTCTCTCTCTCTCTCTCTCAAAACAAGTACAACAAATCATTATGAAGTGTATTTCCAAGTACAAATTGTGGGATGTGCAAGCGACTTAAATACAGTTGCAACAAATATGGGAGCTTGCTATTAATTGTGTATTAAGAGTTGATCTCTCTCTCTCTCTCTTTGTATTTTTAACATATAGACAGGTAGAAAGTATCAATTTAATGTATAAACCATGAAGTACTAAGTACAAATTTTGATGTGCTCAATGGGCTTAAGTACAATCCTTGCAGGTATGGGAGCAAAATGTCCTCTAGGTAAAAATCGTGAAGATGCCCTTCAAATGAAGGTGGGGCAATAGTAGCGCTGGGTGGATTAAGTAAACCCTTATGTGGTGTGTCATCAATCAACAAAGTATTGAGAGCATCATAAGGCACAATGATCTGTTCAAAGGGCTTGTAGAAAATTTGTACATGAGGTTTAGTTGGGTGGAAATGTCTTGCAATGGTAATGCAATTTCTTTGACTATACACAAAATAAAAATCCGATCTCTGGTTTCAGTGATATTGCAAACTATGGTAACAAGGGAATTCAAGTTTTTGGGCTGCACTGAAGACCAGATAGCAACCCTAAATCGTGGAATCAAAAAATTCAAAAATTCCTTTGTGCCTGGTCGAATTACTACTCTGACATTTCCCAAGTGGAAACTTATACGTAAATCAGAGATCTCTGTAGGTCCACTGTACGGCTCTCGTAGCAGCATCCATTGAGATCCAAAATAATTAGTCTTTGCAATCATTGAGTGCATACATATAAGTAGTTAGAAACAAAAAAGAGTATATTATTTTAGTACAATGGATATTACCAGAACAACCATATCTACTTGAGACAAAAGTCCATAAAGTCATGTCTAATGTTGACATTTTGTTGTTGAGTGTCGATGTTCCCTTCTGTATTGCCAAAGGTATTCACCTCTAGTGGTTGTGCAGTACAGGACTCTTGTGTTTCCATGGCCGAATGGTTAACTTGTTCTATTGTCTGTTCTTGGCTTTGATTTGCAACATTGGCCACCTCCTCTACATGGCCTAGACACTCTGTAATTTCTCTCATCTCTAAAGAGCTCTTCACATCAGAAAGTACTGGAGCTTGGACTCCCTCATATTGATCATGTGTCTCATCCTATGCCACAATAATAGGCACTCCCTTATCCTCCTCTACTTGGCCTAGACCCTCTGCTGCATTCCTCGGCTCTGAAGAGCATTTTACATTAGCATTTTCAAGAGCTTGGTCTACTTCACATTGATCAAGTCTAACTTTCGTTTCAGCCGCTCCAACTGCAAAGCAAACCGGTGTCTTGTTCCTCTAATATTGGATCAATTTTAGGGATTTGGTTTCCAGTGGTGGAAACTGGCATGAATTCATCATCATTCGTCATAGTTAAAGTTATTATATGGTCATCGACAAAGCTATCTTCTGCATCTAAAACTCTAGGAGTTGAAATAGATAGTAGATGTTGAATAATTGATGCGCGATACCTTTGTAAATATTCCAAGGTATAATTTTCCACAGCATTCTGCAAAATTAGGTTAACTTGTGGTCAATACTTCAATTAATAATAATACCAAGTTGGTCCAAAATATAGCACGGAATTACCTTAGACATAAATGGATTCAAAGAAAAAAAACTTTGTAGTATGTACTCTGCATGGAGAAGACATCTCCAACCACAAGAACTCAGATCTGTTTGATTAGGCACTTCGACAACTCTAAAGGTTGCCTTGTAGAGTTCATGATTTCCACAAAGCCTTCCATAGACGTGAAGTAATCTTTTTACACATCTATGAACAATGAAAGTTATTTGTTATTAACAATATTGAGGTCATCATCCATAGCCCAAATAAACACTGAAGGCTATATCAACACTCACACTCTTATCTCTAAATGTGTTCCTCGTATGGTTGATAGTCCATACCACTTGTTGCCGAGTATCATCAGCAAGGGGAATGGTTGCTAACAATCCTTCTTTCATGGAATGTAAAATATCATTGTTTCTTTCATTGAAGTCTGTGGTAACTAGCCCATAATCTCTCCTTTGTGCCTCTTCATTAGCAACAACAATATGTATCTCCTTAAATTTCTTTGCTTCCAGGTAACGTCTTTCTTCGTGCTCAGCTCTGGCTCTGGTGCTCACATCAGGAGTAACCTCATGAATCTTAACCCCATGCTCCTGTTGGCCTGGTGGTATTAGCAATATATCCTTCATTTTAGGGTCAATAAACTCATTAGGGATGAGGAGATTATCGTATCTCCAATGTACTCTCTTGAGCGTCTCACTGTCCTTGTCCATTATTGTGACCCGGTGATCATGAGAAACAACAATGGTGATATCATTAAACTACTCCGGTAAAAAATCTTCTGCTGCTTCTTGAAGATAGAGCAAGGCAATAACCTTCCATCTCATTGTACTAGCACATGCTTCCTCGCAAATTTGCCTTACTGCTCTTTGGAAAAGAAGTTTAGGGACACAAAGCTCAATACATTTCTGAGATTTTCTGATCTCTCTGAATAAACCCATGTTTCTTTGAATATTCTTTATTCTTGGTCCCTTCAATATCTTCATTGGTTTATATGATCTTTTCTTCTTACTAGAAGACCTTCTACATGCTTTCTTTGCAAGCCTTGGTCCCTTCCCTGCCTTCCTTGTTGTTTCCTTTGTTCTTGCCATTCCACTGTAAGAGAAAAATGCAAGGGTTCTCTCTCTCTCTCTCTCTCTCTCTCTCTCTCTCTCTCTCTCTCTCTCTCTCTCTCTCTCTCTCTCTCTCTCTCTCTCTCTCTCTCTCTCTCTCTTTGTGTGGATCAGGGCGTGCGGACTCAAATTTGAAAAGGGAACATAGCCTATCGTGCACCGTGTTCCAATTCTTGTATTCCCTCTCTCTCTCTCTCTCTCTCTCTCTCTCTCTCTCTCTCTTAGTGTGGATCACGGCGCGGGGGGTCAAATATATATTTCTCTCTCTCTCTCTCTCTCTCTCTCTCTCTCTCTCTCTCTCTCTCTCTCATCATGCATCCAAGTTTGCATTTGTTACCATAAATAGTACCCGTATTTTTTGGTTGTAGAAAAATCTTTATTGTGGTCGTACAAGCCATTTAATGCATGTCTTGCTAGCATGTGTAGAATATTATTTGGAGTGCTTCGTGCATAACGCTAACGGTAATGTCTATTGTTGTATGAAAGGAAGAGAGAGAGAGAGAGAGAGAGAGAGAGAGAGAGAGAGAGAGAGAGAGAGAGAGAGAGAGAGAGAGAGAGTAATTTAGTGAAGGGGATCATAGCTACTACCTCAGCCCGTTCCTGGACCAACGAGGAGAGAAATCATTTGCTGAAGCAAATACATACATCGAGAGAGAGAGAGAGAGAGAGAGAGAGAGAGAGAGAGAGAGAATTTAAAAGGACACTGCCTCCTTCAAGGTGCAGGAATCAGAAGCGTGAAGACCAAGAGCAACGTTCCCAGCCCTGAATCTCTATTCCAAGAGCAATGTCTAGTCCTGGAAAAGGTAAAGACAATCTCTACGCCTATTTGGTCAATAGTTTAGTTGTGTCTAGGAATTGTGCTACAAATTGTGAAAGGCAATTTAACATTGAAACTAACAAAATTGGATCACGGCGCGCCAATAGTTTTGTGGAGTTTCGTTTATGTACTCCGCGGGTCGTGATCCACTTTTTAAAGTGTAAAAGTTTTTTTTTTCTAGAGTATAAAATTCTTTGATGTTTTGGTAGCTATTACTGTGTAAAAAGCAGGTATTGTATTATAAAGATGTATATGATTATAAGTTACTGCTTGCTTTTGGTGCTTTCCTTCGATTGCCGTTTCTGGATCAGGCATGAAAATTGCAGGAGGCCTTACCTTGCCCAAATGATTGCCTTTTTCTCTTCACAACTATATAGCAATTTTGCATTTGATCAATAATTATGTAGGGAAAAAGTTTAGTGACCCTTCACACAAACCATCAAAAGATGCACATATGCTAATCACAACGTGCCAGTAGTTTTGTGGAGTTTCGTTTATGTACTCCGCACGCCGTGATCCACTTCTTAAATTGTACAAGGTTTTTTTTCTATAGTATAAAATTCTTTGATGTTTTGGTAGCTATTATTGTGTAAAAGGCAGGTATTGTATTATAAATATGTATATGATTATTAATTACTGCTTCCTTTTAATGCTTTCCTTCAATGGCCGTATCTAGATCAGGCATGAAAATTGTAGGAGGCCTTACCTTGCCCGAATGATTGGCTTTTGCTCTTCACAACTATATAGAAATTTTTCATTTGATCAATCATTATGCAGGGAAAAAGTTTAGTGACCCTTCCCACAAACCATCAAAAGATGCACATATGCTAATAAGGCACGCCAGTAGTTTTGTGGAGTTTCGTTTATGTACTCCACGCGTTGTGATCACTTTCTTAAAGTGTACAAGTTTTTTTTTTCTATAGTATAAAATTCTTTGATGTTTTGGTAGCTATTATTGTGTAAAAGGCAGGTATTGTATTATAAATATGTATATGATTATTAATTTACTGCTTGCTTTTGGTGCTTTCCTTTAATTGCCTTTTCTAGATCAGGCATGAAAATTGTAGGGGCCTTACCTTGCCCAAATGAGTGGCTTTCTCTCTTCACAACTATAGAGAAATTTTGCATTTGATCAATCATTATGCAGGGCAAAAGTTTAGTTACCCTTCACACAAACCATCAAAAGATGCACATATGCTAATCATCTTGTGTTATTCTCTATATGATCAATAGAAAATAATTTTGAGATACCTAGCTATTGTTTGTTGAAAACTTATATTTGATCTCAGTATGAAATAAATGGAAGGATTAAGATTTCGTAGGAGGAAGAGGCAAAAAATAGATCCCGACCGCATCGTTGGCCAAGAAAACGTTATGAGAAGACTTTTGGAGCTGTTAAAAACTTCTATGAAGAGGAATATAGACTTCATAGAACCCATTGATATATCTGGTGCAAAGCCTACCATGAGTTTGGAGGAGCCTGATACTGATCTATTTGTTGAAATGGAGACCTCTTCTACTCCAAAATATACTTTACTAAACTCGATTAAGAGAGAGGTGGATTTTTCAGCACCTACTTTGCAGAGTGCCCAATTTGTTGCAACAATCCCGAAAAAAAAGAGGCAGTTATTTATGAAGACCCTACAGTTATTGATGAAAGGGTTTTAGATTTTGCAGTTTCTTCTGGGGCTGGTGATAACTTTGACTTGGTCTCTTGCATTTTTAATGCTCCATTTAATCTTGATGTGTTTATAGCTGAACTGAGTGAACACTTGAAACTGGAACGAGAGAAGTTTGAGCTTCATACTCAAAAGGGTAGGGTTAATGTTGGTGAAATGGTGGTAGCCTATTTAAAAGAATGTGATTCTAAAAGACAGTCTTACAAGAAGTACAATCAGCTGCCTGTTATGTACATACCCCATTGGTGCAACTTACACGAATGGGAGTGCAAGCTGGTTCAAGAATCCTTTACATTTCTAATATTTTTAAATGGATTATTTACAAGTCTTATGAAAGATCCTAAGGAGGTCATGGAGGAACACGATATACCAGCAGATGAAAAAGAGGATAAGGATGAGGAATACATGAAGTGGTGGAGATAGAGGAGTCCATTGATCTTGAAGAAGAAGCAAAAGAGGTGGAACGAAGTAAACTTCTCTCAGTGAAAACCTCAGATATCAAGATACCTCTAGATGTGTCAGGTTTCAATGAGTCGCAAGCCACCTTAATGCTACCAGAAGTGCGAGAGTTTAAATTTGGAGATAGGTCATACATTTTCCTTCATGATATACAAAGTATTTTTTGTTTGCGGGAGGACTTTGCACTGGCCACTATCTCCAAGTATCAGGAGGAGAGGAATGGATTTGTTTTAGATGACAATAGTGATGACAAGGCAATGGAGATCTCTAGTAACTCACTGGACTGCCTTAAACTGTGCTTTGAAAAGGCAAAAAATTATAAAGAAATCCTTCCCAATGAGGCCACATTTTAAACTACTCCACTACAACATAACATGAAGATATCGACGCATCATATATCGATCGCCACGCCTTTCCACACATATATTGACGGAATTAGAGCACGTCGATATAGGCGTCTATATACGCGTCGCAATGAGCGTCGCTATACGCGTGGAAAGGCTTCATTTGCCACGCTTATAACGACGCAGCCACCCACGGTTATATCGACGCTCATTGCGACGCTAAAAAATTTGGGGGAAAAAAAGGAAACCCGCGCGCGCAGGGGCCATTTTCGCCTGCTTAAATCGTGGCCAAAACCTGCTGCACAGGTATTATGTCACTCCCCCCCCCCCCCCCCGCCCCAACCCCCCCCTCTCTCTCTCTGTGTGTCTCTCTCTACATCGTGTGTGTGTAGGAGAGAGAGAGAGAGAGAGAGAGAGAGAGAGAGAGAGAGAGAGAGAGAGAGAGAGAGAGAGAGAGAGAGAGAGAGAGAGAGAGAGAACGATGTGTGTGTGTGTGTAGGAAAGAGAGAGAGAGAGAGAGAGAGAGAGAGAGAGAGAGAGAGAGAGAGAGAGAGAGAGAGAGAGAGAGAATTAATGTATGCGTGTAGGAAATTAAAATTAAAGACAGAAAAATTAAAGAGAGAAATGAAATGAAATGTTATATTAGCGTCTTCGAAAGGCCAAAGTGACCTATGAGACAAGAAAGTTACAATGTGGTGGATCTGATACAAAGTCAGAGTAAAAAGATGACAAAATGACAAAATAAAATATTATGGAATCCTAAACTGCTAGGTGTGGACTAAACGGCTAAAACAACTAGCTGGGATAGGTAGATCATAGGAGATCCAGCATTTGTCGTTGGCGGATCTCATCAATCTCCTCCATGGTCAGTAGTCTGACCGGGCGTTGTGCATGTCGAGCCAAAGTGACCTGGATCGTCTGATGCAGCCTATGACTTCATTTGACCAGCTCAAAATACATTCGAAGCTCAACTCTCACCTTTACACATGAAAGTCCTCTAGGGAGCAACAACAACGCCGTCGTTGCTCTTAGAGACAAGCTTCCTCCTCAAAAAAGGTTGGGTGGGGGCATATAACAAGCCGTAGGTCAAACGGATAGAAGAAACGCCCAAAATAAAAGCCATTTTTGAAGTCCGGTTGGGTTTTTCTACGGAAAAACGCAAACGGACTTCATAAATGGCTTCTACGTCGTAGGTCAAATCCAGTTGCGTTTTTCTACGAAAAAACGCAAACGGACTTCGGAAATGGCTTCTATGCCTACCGAAACCATCCGTAGTCCATTAGGTAATCTTAAAGCAATGTCAAGAGTGTGTGTGGAAAGCCGTAGGTCAAACGGACAGAAGAAACGTCAAATACACAAGCCGTAGGTCAAATCCGGTTGCGTTTTTCTACGGAAAAACGCAAACGGTCTTCGGAAACTGATTCTATGCCTACCAAAACCATCCGTAGTCTATTAGGTAGCCTTTAGGCAATGTCAAGAGCGCATATGGCAAGCCGTAGGTCAAACGGATAGAAGAAACGCCAAATACCCAAGCCGTAAGTCAAATCCGATTGCGTTTTTCTACGGAAAAACGCGGACGGACTTCGGAAACTGATTCTACGCCTACCGAAACCATTCTTAGTCCATTAAGTAGTCTTAAGGAAATGTCAAGACCGTGTATGGCAAGCCGTAGGTTAAACGGACAGAAGAAACATCAAATACACGAGCCGTAGGTCAAATCCGGTTGCGTTTTTCTACGAAAAAACGCAAACGGACTTCGAAAATGGCTTCTATGCCTACTGAAACCATCCGTAGACGATTAGGTAGTCTTTAGGCAATGTCAAGAGTACGTATGGCAAGCCGTAGGTCAAACGGATAGAAGAAACGCCAAATACAAAAGCCATAGATCAAATCCGATTGCGTTTTTCTACGGAAAAACGCGAACGGACTTCGGAAATGGCTTCTATGCCTACCGAAACCATCTGTAGTTCATTAAGTAGTCTTACAACAATGTCAAGAGTGCGTATGGCAATCCGGAGGTCAAACGGATAGAAGAAACGCCAAATACACAAGCCGTAGGTCAAATTCGGTTGCGTTTTTCTAAGGAAAAATGCAAACGGACTTCGGAAATGGCTTCTATGTCTACCGAAACCGTCCGTAGTTCATTTAGTAGTCTTAAAGAAATGTCAAGAGCGCGTATGGCAAGCCGTAGGTGAAACGGATAGAAGAAACGCCAAATACACAAGCCGTAGGTCAAATCCGGTTGTGTTTTTCTACGAAAAAACACAAACGGACTTCGGAAATGGCTTCTATGTCTAACGAAACCATTCGTAGTTCATTTAGTAGTCTTAAAGCAATGTCAAGAGAGTGTATGGAAAGCCGTAGGTCAATGGGTTTGAATTAATGCCAAATACACAAGTCGTAGGTCAAATCCGGTTGCGTTTTTCTACGAAAAAATGCAAATGGATTTTGGAAATGGCTTTTATGCCTACCGAAATCATCCATAGTCCATTAGGTAGTCTTAAAGTAATATCAAGAGCGCGTATGGCAAGCCGTAGGTCAAACGGATAGAAGAAACGCCAAATACACAAGCCGTAGGTCAAATCTGGTTGCGTTTTTCTACGACAAAACGCAAACGGACTTCGAAAATGGCTTCTATGTCTACAGAAACCATCCGTAGATGATTAGGTAGTCTTTAGGCAATGTCAAGAGAGCGTATGGAAAGCTGTAGGTCAAACGGATAGAAGAAACGCCAAATACACAAGCAGTAGGTCAAATCCGGTTGCGTTTTTCTACGAAAAAACGCAAACGGACTTCGGAAATGGCTTTTATGCCTACCAAAACCATCCATAGTTCATTAAGTAGTCTTAAAGCAATGTCAAGAGCGCGTATGGCAAGCCGTAGGTCAAACGAATAGAAGATACACAAGCTGTAGGTCAAATCCGATTGCGTTTTTCTACGGAAAAACGCAAATGGACTTCGGAAATGGATTTTATGCCTACCAAAACCATCTGTAGTTCATTTAGTAGTTTTAAAGCAATGTCAAGAGTGCGTATGGCAAGCCGTAGGTCAAACGGATAGAAGAAACGCCAAATACACAAGCCGTAGGTCAAATCCGGTTGCGTTTTTCTACGAAAAAACGCAAACAGACTTCGGAAATGGCTTCTATGCCTTCCGAAACCATCCGTAGTTCATTTAGTAGTCTTAAAGCAATGTCAAGAGCGTGTATGGCAAGCCGTAGGTCAATGGGTTTGAATTAACGCCAAATACACAAGTCGTAGGTCAAATCCGGTTGCGTTTTTCTACGGAAGAACGCAAATGGATTTTGGAAATGGCTTCTATGTCTACTGAAACCATCCGTAGTCCATTAGGTAGTCTTAAAGCAATGTCAAGAGTGTGTATGGCAAGCCGTAGGTCAAACGGATAGAAGAAACGCCAAATACACAAGCCGTAGGTCAAATCCGGTTGCGTTTTTCTACGACAAAACGCAAACGGACTTCGGAAATGGCTTCTATGCCTACTGAAACCATCCGTAGACCATTAAGTAGTATTTAGGCAATGTCAAGAGCGCATATGGAAAGCCGTAGGTCAAACGAATAGAAGAAACACCAAATACACAAGCCGTAGGTCAAATCCGGTTGTGTTTTTCTACGGAAAAACGCAAACGGACTTCGGAAATGGCTTCTATGCCTACTGAAACCATCCGTAGTCCATTAGGTAGTCTTAAAGCAATGTCAAGAGCGCGTATGGAAAGCCGTAGGTCAAACGGATAGAAGAAACAGATAGCCGTTGGATGTTGAAGAAACTATGGAACTAAAAGAGGCAAAGGGGTTTTGCCCGCTACGTACATGCATTGCCATGTACACCTGGGAGTGCACGTATGTGTCTACCCATATAGGATTTGACCAATAAAGATGAGATTTTGACCCGGTGGTCCTGATCTCCGTACACCTCTGGACAGAGGTGTACGGAGATTGGGCAAGACTAGAGAATGCGATGTAGTTTACATTGTGAGGAGTATATATATTAAAACAACATTCATAATCATTGTAGATGGCAACATCATCAACTAACATGGAGGAAAAGATTGCATGCTCGTACACACTCTGCAAGTATCAAATCCTGCGCAAGCGTACGATATGTAATGAGCATGTGCATAAGTACGGAGAGTTTGCTAAAGAAACCGTACAAAATCTACGATACGACTCCTACGGAACGGGCATTGATTTTCGTGACATAGCACCTACATCTGAGAGAGAGAGAAAAAGGATTATACGTGAAGGTCCCAACAATATAGAGCCAAGGATGGAAGCAGAAAAGGACTTACAGACAGAAGACGACGGCATGGAGGAGATGATGGGTGCCTTCTTCCAGACAAGCGAGAGAACGCTAACGAAGCAACACCAAAAGCCGTGCGCCTATCTCCTGAAGACATGTTGAGGAAGTTGGCACGTCAACCAATTTATAAAGGCGCCAAAATATCGACGCTTCGTACTTGTCTGGCGTTTTTGAATCTTCAGTCAGTGTACGGGTGGTCAGATGCAAGCGTCACTACTTTGTTTAGGTACGTAATTTACAAAAGAGATTTTTCAATTGCAACGGTGACGTTCTTGGAGAGCTTTTTAATTTAATGTGGCTTAAACAGGTTGTTGCGGGAGCAACTTCTCCCGGCTGGCAATGAAATGCCCCCCTCCATGCCAGACGCAAAGCAACTATTGACCTCAGTTGGCTTGGACTACAACAAGATTCATGCATGTCCAAATGATTGCATTCTTTTTCGCAATGAATTCGCAGATTGTCTGTCGCGTCCTAAGTGCGGAGCAATGCGCTACAAACAAGATGCAGTTGGCGAGACAGTGCCAGCTAAAGTGTTGTGGCATTTCCCTATTATTCCTAGGATAAAAAGCATGTTTCGTTGTGGTTCCATTGCAAAGTTGATGCGGTGGCATTCTACGAATAGATCCACTAACACAACATTTAGGGTGCCTGCTGATTCAAAGGCCTGGAGGCACATTGAAGATACCTAGCCACATTTTAAGAGTGAACCATGCAATTTGCGTTTGGACATGGCAATGGATGGAGTCAATCCATTTGGCTTGAGAAGCTCGTCATGGAGCACTTGGCCTGTGTGCCTCATCAATTACAACCTCCCGCCGTGGCTTGCCATCAAGAAGGGTCATTTGATATTAAGCTTGATTGTACCTGGTAAGTTCAAGGCAAAAAACATGGATGTTTATCTAGCTCCACTAGTTGACAAGCTCCAGGAGTTATGGCATGGGATCGACATAGCAGATGCGGTTGAACCAGTAGGACAACAACATGCAAGGATCCATGGACTTCTTATGTAGACTATGCATGATTGGCTAGGATACGGAGAAGCTTCCGGTAATGGTTCTTGATTTACAAAATTCTCGCTATTCGCAAGCACTTTGCCTTGACCTGATTCATGCTTTAATATATGCAGGGCTAACAACTTCGGGATACAATGCATGTCCAATTTGCAGGCAGTCTTTGGATGTGCGCTATTCCGCCTCTCTTCGAAAGACAATTTATCAAGGCCACCACCGTTATCTTCTAGATGACCATCACTTGCGCGAAGGTCATCTTGGTCGCATCGAATGTCGTCCTATGCATGTACAAGAGTGGCGTCGCCGATGGGAGCAACATGAGGGGCAACCTGTTCCAGGAATGAAACGTTTGTCCATCCTCCATTCGTTGCCGTACTGGGGTGATCTACTAATTAACCATTTGCTGGATCCAATGCATATATTCAAGAATGTGGGAGAGCTTCTCTGGAAGAAAATCATGGGAATGAAAGACAATCGAGCTTCACGAGATGATTTGCAGTCAGTTGGAAAGATGCCAGAGCTGTGGCCTTTCACCAATGCAGCTGGCCAAACAAAACTTCCAAGAGCGCCATGGGTATTGCTAAAAAACGAAGAGCGACAAGTTAAAAGGGTGATTTCAGAGTTCAGGACGCCAACAATAGGATATATGCGATGTCTCAAGACAGCATTCACCTGTGACGATCAACTGTCAGGACTGAAATCGCACGACTGGCATAAGTTCTTGCAATTCATTCTTCCAATTGCGATCAAGGGGTGTTTAAGGGAGGAAGTGCGGACCTGCATATACAAGATTTCAGAGCTAGTGCGGTGGATCTCTTCCAAGGAGATACAGGAGGAATCTATTGCAGTCGCAAGGGCTAACTCCATTGAGGCAGTTTGCATGATTGAGAAGTATCTACCCACGAGCTGCCTAACTATCCAAATGCACTTGCTCGTCCATGTAGTAGATGCGGTTACAGTGGCAGGTACAGCCCACAGCCATTGGATGTTCTTTCTAGAGCGGTTCATGAAAACACTTAAGGGTTTTGTTCTCCAAAAAGCGCGTCCAGAGGGGAGCATGGCACAAGGATGGCTGGTGCAAGAGTCTCTTGTATTGATGACATAATTTCTATCCATTTCTGACCCAGAAATGCCTCGATTGTGGAGCGATGAGGAGGATGCAAGACTGGTGGGAGAGGAGCCGCAAGGGCAACGGGTGCCGAAGAAAATGAACGACGCCATGCGAGCAAAGATCATGAAGTTCTGTATACTAAATTCAACGCTGATGCAAAAATGGATTGAAAGGTACGAAGAAGAGAAAGAGAGACGCAATAGGGAGCGAGAGGATTTCAGGCGAAGCCGAACGACTAGAGGTTTACCCTTGCCAGACTATCTCGCTCCTCTACCTGAATTCCCTACAATGGCATGGTTGGACAAGACAGTGAGAGCAGCTCGACAGATCGGAGAACCCATATCTCTAGAAGAGGAAGAGCTAGCTATTGGATGTGACTGGAAGTATCATACATACATGGCAATGTGGTCGCATGGAAAGCATTTCAGAACACAACAAATTGACAGCAGAAGAAACACGTTTGACAGTGGGGTAATGGTTAGTTTCATGCAAAAGAGCAGGGCTAGTGCCAGAGACACGAATGAGAGCACTAGAAACCTAGATTAATGAGGTCTGGTGTCAGATATCCTGAAAGTAAGCTTCAAGTGATTTGAGATGTTTTTGTTGGATGTGAAGTGGTTCAAGGTGATTAATTCTGGTCGCAATGCAATGGTACGCAGAGATGGAAACAAAGTTGTGCAAATACATTCTACAAAGGTTTGGACAGATGCGAGCGACACATTTTCTCTCCCCGAACATTGCGAGCAAGTGGTCTTTGTACCGGACCCTCGAGAGCGACAGTGGTGGTTTGTGATTCAGGTTACTCCAAGAAATAAACAAGTATTTGAAGGGCAAGATCTCCTTCTGGAAAGTCAGTCAGACGACGTCCATACTACTGTGACATTAGATGAGATGGACGAAGGTATGGCAGAGGAAGCTGACAGATATACGAGGGATGACGCAGACGAGCCAGAATTGACACTTGTAGATGAAGATGGAATGGATGAAGACAATCTGCCAGAATGAGTTGGGGTAGAGTTATGTTTGCAATTAGAGATAGACGATGAAACGGTGCAAGATCTTATTGATGATGCCTCACTCATCGAGGCCTAGGCCTGTAAGTGTTTGTGTGAAGACGTTGATTTAAAATTAAGCTTAAAGTTAACTTAAAAAACTGTGTTCTGATGCTTTATTTTACTTTCTTTGTGCAGGACTTTAGTATGGCAGACTAGTTTCCAGATCCCGCTTCTATGAGTGCAGGTGCATTCATGGGCTTTGTTACATGGATGACGCCTGCTCAGATGGCAGAGGCTTCTCAGTACTGGGTAGCCAGAGGCACGGGTACTACACCTCCGGGCTTCACACCCGAGGGTCCGACTCCTAGGGGGGGGACACCTATGGGGGGGGGGGGGGGATGCCTATGGGTACGACTCCTGCTTCTCCCATCATGGCCGCTTCGACACCTAGAGGTGGGGCAGAGGCGGGTACGTCCTCATCTCCGCAGCACAGGCGCACTCGCCGATCTCAGCGATCGTCAGGTGGAGGTGGTGGTTGCTGTGGAGGAGGGTCCACAGATGCATCGATCCCTCCTCGCTCACGACCCCCGTCCTACCCAGGCACACCTCTCGACACACCTCTTGGCACACCTCGGACACCTTGGAGGGCACACGATCCTAGTGCCTCCAAGCTCTATACTGTACGGCTAGATGGTTGTGTTGACATGGATAGAGTCGGGACTGAGATGAGACAGTGGATTCGCCAGCTCGCGGAGCTACAGTTTTCGACCAGCATTCTGACGTCTTGGGATCAGCAGGAAAAGAACAAAGTCACTTACATAGTGGAGACCATCCTGAGAGAGTACCCGCCTGCTTCGGGTTCTGATGTTGTTCCGAGGAGGTGGATCAAGGGTGTTGCACGGGACACCATGAAACATCGACGAGATGCAGCTCGGAAGGCTTTCAGGACCGGCTCGCCGAAGCCTTCGGGCATCCCACATGAGACGTGGCTGCAGATCAGGGAGGATGAGCGGACAACGGCTACGCGGTTCAGACAGTAGCGTGAGGCCGCGCAGATACGACAGATGACCAGGGGGACATCTCATCTTGGCAGCAGAGGCTTCAACACCTTTCGCTATGAGCTTGTGAGTTTCTAATCCAATCTTAACTATGGCGTTTTTTAAAACGCGATGAATCATGTATTCTTATTACTCTGATTTTTGTATAAACGCAGAATCTTGCGATGCATCGAGCCCCAACACGTCAGGAGGAGTCATATGGATATCACAGAGGTATCTATGAAGTATTGAATGATCTTGATGCTTCAGGAGAGCCTGTAGACTAAGCGGCCTTACAGTCTCGCTGATCGCTTGAGGTGAGATGTTAATATGTGCGAGTTGATTTAATTAAGTAAGTATATGTGAATTTTGTGAGTTGTCCTATGTGCAGGTTGTGACGCCTAGTCATCAGTGGACTGGATTTCATATATATGCTTTGTGAGACACAGTCACGCTTCTGTGTCTCCTTTTGTATAGACATATATATATGGTTATGATTATTGTTCAGACAGTTATTGTTTTCCTTATGGTTATGGTTATTGTCATTGTCATTGTATAGACATGGTTATTTCTCCTATTCTTGTATAGACATAGTTATGGTTCAGGTTTTGTTTATGGTTATGTTTAACTTTCTGGTTATGCTTATGGTTATTGTTAATTTTGTTTCTAGTTATGATCAAAGTGGTTATATTGATCGGTTATGGTTTTAAGTTATGGTTATGGTTCATTATGGTTATGCTTTTAAGTTACGTTATGGTTCATTATGGTTATGCTTTTAAGTTATGGTTATGGTTCGTTATGGTCATTGGCCTTAAATCTCATGTGAGATCCTACATGGATAACATGTAGGAGGCGTATACATGATTTTTTTTTTTTGAAAAGTTTATGTAAAAACGAAGGGAACTCTGCCGAAATTTCTGCGGGAGCACGATTGATTTTGGTGCTGCTCGCTTTCTTGGGCAGAGCACAGGAAGTCTGGCTGTGGTGGCTGTGTCCATCTTTTCACTGGGCACAGGCCAGGCTACCTGCCCTTTGCCCAAGATTTTTTTTTTTTGTTATGGTCATCGATATCTGCGTCACTATTTACGTCAATATCTGCGTCGCAAATAAAGCCTTTGCACGCAAATAGCGACAGGTTCACAGGGCTATCACTTATGCTTCTTAATTATCATTGGCTAAACTTTACAAGGTCCAACAGAATGCCAACATGAGTAAAAAGCAAGAGGGGTCGACCAAGAGAGAGAGGGGGCTAATTTTGGTAAGGCATTATCACACACACAAACTCACACAATCTCATGTGTGGAGTAAAGAAGACTATCTCCTTCTCAAGATTTAATGGAAAGCTCATCATCTACTACAAGCTTGTGAGAAGGGAGGCCTACACCAACAACTCTTGGCTTTGTGATGCAAATCCAACCAAGAGCCAAGCTCCAATGCATGCTCATCTCCTCTACCATGCTAATTACTAAGCTATTATGAGTGATTATGTGAGGAGACATACTTCCTTCTCGTAAGAATACTCCTTCTTCTCGATCTACTCTCATACCTCGCTAGCTCTCACCATCTTCGAAGGTGTGTGAGGTCTTGGGTCTGAGACCGTGAGGGAATTGATGTTGTGCTTTACAAGTGTGAGCTTGGTGCTTGAAGATTCCATCTTCATTGCACCCGCAAGTTATTAAAGGAACACAAAGTATTGTAATGTAAAATGTCTCCCTTGATGGGGAAACCTATAATACAAAGCCTTTTGGAGGGGAGACCGACTCCATGTAAATACGGTCCTCAACTGTTTTCAATAGCTTAAATTCTCTCTCTTTTTGAAGTATTGTTCATACCTATCTAACTAGGTGTTATGCTTTTGTTTCTCTCTCCATCCAAGCACTCTTGCTATGCTCATTAGGAATCTATTCTAATGAAATACTCACTATATGTTATTTTCTGCTACACACAAGTTACTAGACCATTAAATGTTACATGAGGCAAATGATGAAGATGTCTACTACGATTTCCACTTAGGATACTCCTTGATTGTAGCAGCAGTCTGGGGTTTCCCAACCTCAAAGGGATCTTCATGGTAAAGTGCCATCACAAGCAGTGTAGAAAACTCCTATACTCCACTGATTTTGTGTGAAGGTACTGCACGAAGGTCTTGAACTGAGTGTGAAAATCGCACCTTGTTGTAAAAGAAATGCCAATAGACCTGCAAGTGTCCTGCCCAATAGGATATGTGGTGTCTGTAGTCAAACCTGATGGAGAAAATGGGAAGCCCAGGAATCGTCATGAGAATGAATGGAAGCTTGTCAATGCATGAACCTGCAACACAGTGTGGCTAATTTGTGTAAAACTCCAGGAAGGCCAGATGTAGCAATCTGCGCCGTAAACGCCCTCCAAAACAAGGAAAGCTAGACTAAATAGTCTGCACTGTAGAAGCTACTGTAAGCTATAGTTGGGATTAGGAGACCGCACAGACCACCATTGGATGGTGTCCTATTAGTAGGGTAATCCAAGATGAGGGGAAAGCCAGACCCAACAGTTTGCACTGTGAAGGGCTTGTGAGAAGAGGTGTGGTAGACCAAGGTGTCTGCACCGTAATCATCCTGTATGAAGAAGGAAAGCCAGACTGAGCAGTCTGCACTGTGAAGAATCCTCTGAGAAGAGGAAAGGCCAGACCAATCTAGCTGCATCATCTACCATGTATCTCTTGCCTTCAATCCTCCGATGTCAACCAAAATAGAATCCACACCAACAACGCTACCAAACTGCATCTCGGTGTGGCTGCCAATGTGAATGGGCTAGGAGTGGCCTACTGTCCAGGTTGGGGGATAAGTCTACTATAAGGTTACCAAGGGTGAGTGTAAGCAATCCTGAAGGTAGAAATCCAAATGATCAGGAGTGTAGAAGAGAAACTGCACTATCATCCAAGCCAAGCTCCGGGTGACTTCGGATGTAGTCGCGGGATGGCTGATCTCTCGCTTCTCGCGGGTAAACTTGCCAAGAGAGTCCAAAGCATTGAAGTCCCACTCTAGTCTATAGATCCAAGCAATGAACCTATCCAAGAAGAGATCTAAGATCCTCTCCCTAAGTCCATGTAGATGCTCCTATGTAAGCAAGTGATCTGATGTGTCGAGGTCAAGTGGTAAATGTCTGTCTACCCAAGATGGTGGTATCTTCTCTGGTAGGGTCGGAATCCCATATTCCATGAGCATGGTCATATCTCGTGTGAACTCATTTGATGAGTGCATATGTGTGTCCAAAACAAACAACAAGTTACCACCCCCTCTAGAGTGCGCAATTGTCGAATGATGGCTGGAATGAATGGATCTCCCAAGGATCGTACGCCCGTAGATGATCAAGCCAATGTTGAAGATTTCGTGTACTGCAGTATTCATTGAGAGACCGCACATACCACCACTGTATCGTGTCTTGGTAGGAGGTAACCTCATCCTCTGTGAAAACCACAAGTCAAGAGGCTGCTATCCACCCAAAATGCAATTGCAAGGTGATGAAAATGATGTTGTCCAACGTTTTTCAGCATGCTCGTATGCTCCTAGCATGGTCTGAAGTGGTGCAGAGGGTGTAGGGAGGGTTTATCTCCCTGTGCAAAGCCATCAGAGGGCTGAAAATTGATTGGAAATATCCAACCTTTGACAAATTTGGATGATCTACCTTGCAGAAATTTTACCGGTTCCGATTTTTTTGAAAGCTGTGCTACATCAGCAATTTCTTATAAGGCCCAAAAATGAGCTCAAAATTTCCCTAACGGTTTGGTTGAGATTGTGATTAGGCCCCTTGTATATTTGTTGGTGCTATGCATATCTCTAATTACCTTGAGAAGGTTAATGTATGCTTTGGCTCTATCTAACATGTCAAGTACAATAGATTCCCATTGTCATAATTGAAGTGGAAACATAGTTGATGACAAACCACCATGTGGCAAAGCATGTAGGAAACACCTCTAGTCTTCTCTCTTGGTATCTCCTAGGACCCATACTTCATGTAATTGTTTCTTGATTCAAGGAAGGTAATAACCTAACAAACTAGTTATTGTATTGAAGGGAAGAAGTCAAAGTGCACACCTTTTCAAACAAATGAGCAAATTTGGAAACATAGGAAGGAGCGAGGAAACTTGAACTTGGTAGGGTAGTACAGTAGTACTATTTCTGCAATTTCAAGAAAACTCACGAAGTTGACTTTTGGCAACCAAAAATATGTCAAGATGTCAAACGATTTATGCTCTTGAAGTTGACAAATTGATAATTTGTGTTGTTAGTTGGCGTAAAGACTTTTAGGGACTCTATTCCTCATGCTCTCTTGTCCTTAGTGCAAGGAAATGTGCAATCACACAATGCCCACTAGGCCCATGAAATGAGAGTCCTTTAGAAAACTCAATAGGAAAAATTCCTACCAAAAATCATGGTGGAAAGGATACCCACAAGTTGTCTTCAATGTTTTCTTCTAATTGGTTGTGTTCTTTTGATAAGATAAGGAGACAAATTTGACCAAAAGCATTATTATGGGCATCTCGAAGGAGGGGCTATCCTAATTTCTTGTGTTCTCATTTGCGTAGAAGGCCACTTGGGAGGCAAAAAGGGGCCTTGGTCAAAAGGTAGTCGCCAAAGAGAGGAGAAAGTCGTGTGGTTTGTGCAAAAGAGAAAGTGGCCAAACAAAAAAGGGTGTTGATTGATCTGACCATGGGCGCAGGTTGGGCAATATAAAGGATTGAGGGAGTATGAAGGTCAAAGTGAAAAATGCAAATTCATGGAGGGTTTGACCATTTGATAGGGTTCCCCCCCCTCTCTCTCTCTCTCTCTCTCTCTCTCTCTCTCTCTCTCTCTCTGAGAGAGAGAGAGAGAGAGAGAGAGAGAGAGAGAGATGCAATACCCGTATGGACATGTTGCATGGTCGACCAATCATCCTTACACCTCAAGCAAAAAAATAATGTGTTAAAAAAGTTGTTTTAAACATCCTTAGGCATAGCTTGATTGTTGAAGCACCACATGGAGCATACTTTCATTGCAATCAATGTCCAATGAGAGTTTTTCCTTGCGTGACAAGCAAAAAATCAAGGAATCTACAACCATTCTGATCACTGAGTGAGCCTCTCTGACCCAACGATCTCTAATCAATCCATCCTTGTTGTTTGGAGAGAGAGAGAGAGAGAGAGAGAGAGAGAGAGAGAGAGAGAGCACAAAATTATCTTCAATGGGGAGGACCTAACACGTCTCCAAATGACACAGGGTTATCAGGAGGGAATCTACGGTTGAGAATAGGCGTAATGGATGGAGGATGATGTGAATTTGGCATCGGTTTGGTGAACTAGGGGTGAATTATTCGCTTGTTCACCCCTAGTTCTTTGATTACATAGGATCTGAGATATCTATTCTTGACCATAGATCCTGGCATGAAGGATGCCTAGTGCAAGATTGTGATCAATGATGAGGGAGCGGTGGGCCTACCTCCACACTATCTCGCACGAGCAGCTTCTAATGTGATCTACGGTTGAGGTAATTCGGGCCAAATTCGAGAAGAAAAGTAAATTCAGGCAGGCTTGTAAATTCGGGGCACTCTGCACCCCATGTCTTGAAGCCACGACCCCCTTAGTTGCGAGCCAGGTGCACTAACTACTACGCCCGCACACGTTCGTTGAAACATAGTGGATTTGAGTATGCCATATTGTAAATGTGGGCCAATTAATAAATTCAAGGCAACTATCAGATCTGACCGTCCGCAATTGATTCGCCTCGCGTTTTCCTCCTCCACCATTGATCCCATTTGAGTATGCTGGTGTGATATAGTGATGGGGGTGAGCCTAGAGGCAGAGGCAACGGTGGGTAAAAAGGTAGAAGTATATATTTTTGATAGGTCATATAGTTTCCTTGCAAAAGGGCAAGGTAGGTTTCAACTTTCAACATGGTGTCTCGATAAGTCAGATGGGAAACTTGGAAAGTCTATGGAAGTTCAATGCGAGTGAAGACAAAAGGCGACCCCTCAAAACCCCCCCCCCCCCCCCCCCCCCCCCCTTCTCTCTCTCTCTCTCTCTCTCTCTCTCTCTAGAGAAGAGGCTTTGTTCAAAGATTTGGAATACGAAAGTTTTACTGGTCAACGTTGCCAATTGTCTCGAGAGTTGCCTAAAAGGCCCCCCGTCACTTTAGGCGGCGCTGTCAAAGGTCTTCTCCTAGATGCCCGTCCACGTCACCACTCCCATCTAATTTTAGCATAGAATCTACATCGATTATTTTTCTCCTGCTTCGCCATTTTTCCAAGGTCATAATCTAAATTATCTCCCCATTGTCCCAAAGCCTGAAGCTTATTATCTTTCTAAAGGCCCACATCCAAAGAAAGTTTGGCGTTGAAATAGTTTATTTTAGTCGTTAAAAGAAAATTTCACTCACTTACACAATAAGAAGCGTTTCTCATGGGAGGGGTTTTTTGCTAATAGTAAACCTCCAATGAGCCAACAAAGTGAACCTCAATAGTGTCCACTTTGTTTGCTAGCGGTGCCTCCTTCACCAACACATTTGGTATGGGTGGAGTTTCAAAGCTTCATCGTAGTTGGCCCCCACCCTTCCATGTGAATGCAATCAACAGTAATATGGGGTAAACTCTCGCTCATGCAAACTGCCCTATATGTTCTCACAATTATGTTTAGTACAAGATATCGTTCGCACGATCAAGGTTCACGCCAACTTGCTTTTCAAATGATGAATCCCTCCAATGTTCGCATAACAAAGATTTAGAATCCCTGTCAAGTATGCTGCCACATGCAAACTCTCATCTAAGAGCGCTTCCCCATTGGGCCTCCATTCTCGATGATCCTCTATTGTGACTGGGGTTTCCCTAGACTAGAATGCATGCTCCATATCTCCCACATTAGCTAATTGCTCACGTCAATTAGGTAATTTGGTAGTAGCATTGCAATTTTTTGGAATCTTTAATTGCAAAAAACCCTTCAAACGACATATCATTGCTCTGGGGGGGTGGTTGCTCCCCCCTCTCGCACACTACTGTTGATTAAAACAGAAGGTTCACTTGCATGACAATGAAGCCTATGGGTCAGCATCCAAGATTTTGGAGGGTCCTCCAAACATGCCTTGAGTAGGCCTATAAGCCCTCAAAACCTCTGACAAGGGTGATACTTTGCTCAAACCCCACCACCAGAAATTGCAATAAATTAAACGTAAATAACACCTTAATACAGACAAAGTAATTGTGTCCTCAAGCTATGCAATTGAGGGTAGCCGTAAAGCTAAGCAAAGTGGCATAGTTGTCTTTGAGAAAAACAAAAACTGTATTAAAGAAGAAACATAAATTGTATTAAAGAAGAGAAGGGAAAGCCTCAAAGGTGGGGAAAGAGGCAGTTGCGAAGAAAAGAAAAAGCTAGAGGGCTAGACAATCTTCCCTCATCATAAATATATCTCTCTGGAGTAGAATCTTAGCATTGCTAATCTTCAACTCTGCCATCTTAGTAGCCTTTGCGGAAAGTTCAAGGAAAAATATGAAACACATCCTTAGCTGAGCGTTTTACCCACCTGAGAGAGGTTGCAACATCCATAGTTGCATTCACATTACTCTTAAGAAACTTCTTCAAAGTAATATAAGCAAGTGATAATGTGCAAATTAAATTTTTATGCCTTACTTTAGCAAGAAACTAAATAGCAAGCGTGATGGATTCATTCCAAACTCTTTGAGCAAGGTGGATATTTGCCAATGGGTTATAATACGGTTGGCCTTGTGAGGATGAATGCCATTTTGAACATGTGAGTTCTCACCTCAAATAACCAGTATTGTGGATAGAGCCTGCATTCGAGGAGAATGGAGCAAGATCGTTTTAAAGGGACTTAAGTCTCTTGTTCAAAGGGAGGACCATCGAGATATGTCTACAAATGTTTGCAATTGATATTACGGGTCTTAATATTTGCAATGATTGTAGCATGCATGTTGAGAATGCTAGACATCTTTTGTCTTGCCTTAGGGTCAGTGATCAACCATTCAAAAACAAGAATCTATATTCCTGACCCTAAATCAATACCCGACTAGCTCAGGGAACAAGGTTGTCAAAACTTAGCTGAAGGAGTTTCTTTTCTTCTTCTAGGAATCCCTATATAGGATTTGACATCAAACTTAAACAAAGATGGAATTGGATGATGGTTCTCTTCGAAGAAAATTTAAAGAGATGGGAAGTTTTTCTCCTCAACCCACCTAGGAGAGTTTTGGTTATCAATCTCTTCATCAATACTTTTCTATACATTTTGACATGAGTTTGTACTTGTCAAACACTATTTAAATAGCATATGTACATATGCTTTTTAATTGTTTATCTTATAGTCAAGTGTTTATGTTACATGAGCTTGCCATGAAGCGACCTCTGATGGGTAGAGAGGAAATATATGGATTCAAGCATGGACTATCAGCTCTTCTTCTACAGCTTCAGAATGAGGGAGAGGTCGTCGATTGGGAGGCCTTACCTTGATCAATCTCGTCGATGTATATATTTTCATTTGTACATGTTGATGTATAGCTACTTATCTTTTGGTTCATATAAACTTTTATACGATAGCTGTCATGTTTATGGTTATGTCCGTTTTGATTATGGTTATGTTTAAGGCTATGGGTTTTGGAATTTACTTATGGTTATGTTTTACAATGCACACGATGGTTATGGTTTAGAATTCAGTTATGGTTATGGTTTGAGGTTATGGTTATGGTTTTAAAATTCGGTTATGGTTATGGTTTGAAGTTATGGTTATGCTTAAAGTTATGCTTATGGTTTCAGAATTCTATTATGGTTATGTTTTGTGATTTACATGATGGTTATGGTTTCAAAATTCGGTTAAAAATATTGTTTAGGTTATGGTTACAAAATTCAATTATGGTTATGTTTTGTGATTTACTGGATGGTTATGGTTTCTAGATGCTAGCCTTCTATATCTTTGCTCAAATGTCTTTTTTTGTGCAGATTTTGGTGTTGATATGAGCGTCCATATAAGCATCGACATGCTCGTCGGTATGCACATCGGTCTGCACATACTATACTCCAGCGAGACTTCAACGGGTATGCGACGCTTGCTATAACAATGGGCATACTGACGCTCATACTGATGGGCATTCGACGGACGTGTTTTTTTAAAACTAGTTTATGTTCATTGGTACGGGTGCGGGTATTCACACGATGTGTTGTAATGAAGATCTTGAAAAAAGTTGAAACATAGATTCTCTTCTTCTCTTTCTCTCGTGCATGTGGCAGTCGGTGTGCCACCTCGCGCGTCATGTGCCAGTCACACACACACACACACATCACTTTTTCTCAACTTTTGTGGTTGATATATATCATGTAGCGCAAATCCTCTAGATGCAAAGGGAAGCAAGATCTCTCTCTCTCTCTCTCTCTCTCTCTCTCTCACCCCCTTCCCCCCCCCCGTGATGCAAATTGTGCTTGCAATGACAGAGCTCTCTTTCACTCTATGTCATGTATTTGTGTGATGCCAGAGCTCTCTCTCTCTCTCTCTCTCTCTCTCTCTCTCTCTCTCTAAGTCTACTTGGAAAAAGGTTGAGAATGTCCAAAAGCGTTTTCTCACCTACTTTCTCCAAGTCAAGACACAAACACCCTACATGCTCTTACTTCTTGAGTCCAGATCGCTTCCCATTGAGATTTTGGACATGCAAAGGGTTGTGGAGTACGTGATTAAGACACAACGTAGCCCTTTGCATCGACTTCCTAGAATCCCATATGAAGCAAGTCAATAGGTCCAAAAGACGTGGAAGAGCAAAGTACTAAGTTCGGGGTGGATGCTTGGCATCAAGAAATGGTTTGGAAGATGGGATGCATGTCACTTGGTCAAGGATGCGTCGATCGACTCCCAAGTTAATGAGGCCTTTTTACAACGCCATTGTATAACGGCTTGGGAGAAATTCGGAGGTTCTCGCTTCAGCCATTACACCACACACGTTGTCCCAAACTACAAATCTCTCTTCTTCTCCGAACGAGGTAACTGAACCCATCCCTGCATCCTTGAGCCCATCCCGTTGAGTGCGATCCGCACCATTGCCTCCATTCGTCTTAGCTCCCATTCTCTATGCTGCGAGACAAGACGTTGGGGCGCTGGCGAGGAGTCTTATCAACTTTGCACCTTATGCCCTCGTCAAGTGCGAGAGCACACACTACTTGAGTGCTCAACTTTTGACCACATTAGGTCCTCTTTTTTCCATATATTCAGCCATGAGCTCTCCCTACATACCTTCCTCTCCCAACCACAATGTGGACTCTCTATTGCGACGCTCATTTCAGTCATTTTTGAGCATCGAGAGTCACTTATGACCTCCACTCACACCATGTGACATGTTCATTTGGTCCCATAGGTCATATTTGACCTCCGAGGATGATAATAAAACTATCTCTCTCTCTCTCTCTCTCTCTCTCTCTCTCTCTCTCTCTTACTCCTAGATGGTGGGATGCACATAGGTTGAGAATAGAGAAAGTAGACGGGAGTGGGGGCGGTGCCACACCGCAATGAAGTCATTTTCATTCATTTATTTTTGTAGAGATAATAAACAAGATATAGACATTTTAGGCAAGCTGGTAACATTAAACGATCTGACTTGAAATGGAAACATATTTTACTTGGGGATTTTATGAGATTTCCCACTAGTTGTGGGGAGACTTGAAATGGAAACATATTTAACTTAGGGATTTTATGAGATTTTCCACTAGGTGTGAAGGGACAAGAATCACTGAAATGTAATGTGTTCATTGTAAGAGATGTTTCGCACGAGCCATATCCGAAGAGAAATGCATAATTGGCAAGTTTCTAAGGCACTTTTGAAGTTTACTTTTTTTGCTAAAAAATTGCTTACCAATCAGTCGCCAAAGGTTGTTGAATTCTCGAGCTAAATTAGAGAGCCAACTCTCGCAAGGCTTGCTCAACCGTTGATCTCAAATGTGAACTTGATGTAAACTAGGTGTAAAGTCGACCAAATGTGAACTTTTCGTGAACTTGGATGTGAACTATATGCATATATGAACTTGGATGTGATCTACATGTGAACACTGCAAGCTATGTGCATTGCATTATAGTGGTGTGAATTGGTTGTGATATCGGCGTAAACTCGAAGTGAACTAGGATTGCAAACGTGTCTTGGGCCGGTTATTGTATGTAAAACCTATATATCGTGTGCATTCAAGGACTATCTATAAAACCCTCAGTTGTGAAATTTTCATCAATAAAAGGGACCTTTTTCTTATTCAATTTGTAATTTTTTACAAGTTCATTTTTCCAACACTCTTTTGTATGTGAAAATGTGAGAAAATATAAAATAAAATAATTCTTACGGTTGAGCCCACATGATCTGCATTTTTGTACTGTAGTGACCTCCCTGAGAGACGTGTCAAAAGTACTCAATATAACGCTACCATTTCCCTTGCATAACAATGTGTGCACATGCGTACTAGCAAGACATTTGCCTTGTAATGAGGACGTCATGAGGTAAAAACCTGTCCAACCCATATTTTTTCCCCAAAAGGGTGAACAATCCATGATCAATAACGATTTGGGACCCTAAATTTCCTCCAAAAAAGAGGTCTCAAATAGTGCCTTGGGTGGTCTGATTAGAGCTTGGTCGCACTCGAGGGAGTGGGGGGAGTGTTTTGCCTAAAATAAAAAAGGTCAAAAGCTCAATCTCCAGATGGAGTGAGTTTTCCACCCCTGCTAGCCCTCAGAAAAACGTAGGTAATAAGCTATTTTTTTTGGTGAGCGGCTCTTCTCCTTATTCTTCGGGAAAGGCAACCAATGGATCTAACGAAGTCAGAAGAGTCTTTTTGCCTGTTTGCGATGAGATTCCATCGCACTTTGAGGAAGATACCATCTTCCTCAGAGTGCGAGCTGGTGCTAACCCAGCCTGTAGATAGTCCCACTGCCCCTGGGGCGATTCAGCTCTTACTGCCAACCAAAATTACTGCATGTGAAAGCTTCCATGCGGACGAGCTTTGTCTGGAGCGCATATTTAACAATTAGCTTCGAAACTATAAGGGTTTTCCCATTACTACGGGGCCTGTATTATGGGCCATGACGTAGCGAGTGAGAGATTCGACGACGTAGGCATGGGGTGGAGAGTAGAGACCCGTGTGCGTGGCTGTGTGAAAGGCGCGTGTTTGGCCGGCGCCCACCTTGCAGCTGGGCTGTGCGCGAGTCATGGTGCTGCCGCTGCTGCAAACTCGGTGTCGGCGCTCTTTTCTCACACGCTTCCAACTATCCTCTCTCTCTACCCCCCGCCCCCCCCCCCCCCCCCCCCCCCCCCGCCCCCCGTGCTCAAATTGACACTGCTCGACAGATCTGCGGACTTTAAACAGCAGCAGAACTCTCTCTCTCTCTCTCTCTCTCTCTAGACTCGCATGGACGGTCCCCTCTTACCCTGCAGACATCCCTTCTTCACCTTCAAGCAGTTGCGCAAATCAGAGTCGGTTAACAATTCCATGAAGCAGGCGCAGCTGGGCGACGTCTACAGCAATATTAACAGTACTACTTCTATACGTGATGAAGAACATACGAAGATTTGTAACCTTACATCACAAAGTTCATTAATGAGCAGTACTGCCATTCATACTTCCGCCCCTGACATGTGCAAGTACTTTTTGGCGCCGCCGCTGATAGGAGCGTCACAGACAGCAGATCATCATGGCCCTCTTGCTCATAAGCCTGAGCTTCTTGCCTGCATGGACTTGAAAATGTCCATGGATGGTACTACTGCTGCAGAAGAGATTAATAAGAACAGAATTGTCGATGAAGCTCGTGAGCTTAACTACACCGCCCACAATCTTATCGACCATATAGGGCGTCACTCGTCAGCGGTCGATGATGCGGACAGTTTGCATGTCGATGACACGACAACATTAGACCTGACGATGGCCAGCAGTATGGCGAAGAAGATTGGTCGATTACATACACATGAGCCTAGGGAGAGCGAATTTCTTGTAAGTGTGTGTGTTGATAATTGGATTTTCAAGATAATGAGTATGATCTGGGCAAGAATCTCCCTAATTAATGGCCAATTATGTCTATTTTCGTCAGGAATTTGATATACATGTAGCCATAATACATTGCCATGTTTAATTAGCTGGCCGATTGCTAATTTTGGTCATCTTAATCAAGCTTCAGGGCTAACTATAATGTACTGAAAGGGACTCATAGCTATTTCTTTCAGTCTTCTAATCTTGAGTAATTAATTTTCTTCTTTAATCTGCAGACATCTGAAAGCACTGCTTTCCAAGGTGATCAGCATCACTTCATGTTTAACCAACGTGCGGACCCTTCAGATTATTATCAGGTTCATATTCTGACAATAATTGCTGTTGCGCCACCACAGAGATCGAGTGTAAACGGTAGCTCTCCTCATACTTATTTCAAATGTGTTCTTATGCAGCTGAGCTTGCTACAAGAGGATTTAGCGAAAATGAACGAGGAGAACGAACTGTTAAAGCTGAAGCTAGCAGAGATTACGACCAACTACAAGTGCTTGGAGAGTCACCTCTCTGCATTGTTGCGAACGCAGGGGCCACAGTCGAGCTTGGTTAACAAGGACACAAGCTCATCTCAGCCTCAGGTTGGCCCCTATTCCATATATGTATGTGATTGTGGACCATATTCTAAGTCACGTTATCTGCAAGCTCTGCATCTGGTAGTATATAGAACAAATGTCTCCAAGGTGCTCCATCTGCTCATGCTTGTTGGCTTGGAGTGGACAAGTAAATCTTGCACAACTTATATACGCAAGCTAAACGCAACGGTACTTGATCTAATGTAGTGCATGTATATGCCTTATATATAAAGACTCATTTCTGATTTCTCTAATCAGATCATTTCTACAATAGCTAATCAAAATTTTGTGATGAGCTAATGAATTAAGCGGTGGTCACGGTACTTGATCTAATGTACTGCATATATATGCCTTATATATTGAACTCTCTCTTTATCCGACTAAAGACTCATTTCTGATTTCTCTAATCAGATTTCTACAATAGCTAATCAATATTTTGTGATGAACTAATCAATATTTTGCGGTGGTCACAGGATGCATAGTTATCAATTACTTTTTGGAATAGCTGTGCATCATGCATGGCTACTCCTGCACCATTTATTTGTCTAGAATACGCAACTATGCAAGGCTTTTTGTAACTATGCTGATTTGGGCATAGTTGCATCAGTAACTTCTTTCTGATAATTGATGCACGCGTGACCACATCCTTATCTAAGCATTTTTCCATCTCTTTTATCAATACACATGCATGTGTGATTGTAAGCTAAGTAATTAGCCAATTAGCATTTCTTCTGTATATCCCTGTTAATACATACATATGCATATACTAACACATACATAAGCTCTAGCTAAATCCAACTAACTATTATGTGCAGGCAATGCCTTTCACAGTGCCTTTAAAGGCTCCAAGAGGTTTGTCTCCTGATGAAAGCCGGCTACAGCATTTTGTGAGCCATCAAGAGGCTACCGCGGACAGCAGTTCGGAGACACCTCCTGCTCCAAACGATGAACCCCAAGCATCATCGGCACATCGCAAACGAAGTTTTCCTGCTGCTATGGGAAGCTTGCTTACCATTGGTGATGGTACCACACATGCCGTCTCTCCGATGAAGCTTCTGAAAACAAGTGATTCATTTGATCAACAGCATCTGCATGCGCAATCAAAGCTTTCTCCAGAGCATTCAATCAACGGTCCTGCCGATGCTGCATTTTCCCCATCGAAAGAAGGTGATGATCCAGTAATATCCGAGAAGAATGCATCCCTTGAACCAGGACTACGAAAAGCGAGAGTCTCCGTTCGAGCAAGGACAGAAGCTCCCATGGTAATTAATTTGAAATTAAAGTGGTCCTCGCTATATGTATGTAGCATAGTTGCCCCGTCCCAAAGAGCATACTCTCTTCGATTGATGATGTGAAGATTCTCATGAATATTTCCAGCAAATACTTGATTGTTTGTATTGGGTGATCAGTTGAGTGATGGATGCCAATGGAGGAAATATGGACAGAAGATGGCCAAAGGAAATCCGTGTCCACGCGCTTACTACAGATGCACGATGGCGCCATCTTGTCTGGTGCGGAAGCAGGTGATAAACAATGCCCACGGCTTAAATCTCTGTGTACACGAGTGAGGTTAATTAGGAATAACTAATGCCACCTTTAGGTTTCCTGAATCAAAGTGACTTCCTAAGGTTTAGTAATTAATGCCACCTTTAGGTTTCTTGAATTAAAGTGACTTTTCTTGAAGGTCTATATTCTCCATCTCCAATGGTAGGTACTGTGTGCTGATGATCACTTGATTTGTCTTAATTACTCTCCATTTTATTGTACATTTCCCTTCTCAGCTTTTTTATAATTACAGGGAATTTTCTTTGTGTGTAATATCATTATCCATCTGTTGAATGTCAATACTTGTAATAATATTTTTCCCTTGTAACACAGCTTTTCTTGTTGGATTCACGCAGGTTCAAAGGTGTGCAGAGGATACTACCATCCTAATCACCACATATGAGGGAACCCATAATCATCCTCTTTCGCCCGCCGCATCAATAATGGCATCGACTACTTCTGCGGCAGCTGCCACGCTTTTGTCCGGATCAACGAGCAGCACATCCACGCCTTCTGTACAGCTTGATTCAAGCTGTGCAAATCTAACTGGCAGCCTCAATGTGGACAGCTTGATTACTGGCAATGCTGCGGGCTCCCGATCGGCCTCAATTGGTGCTGCCGGCCTCATCTTTCCATTCTCTGCATCGACGGCGACAATTTCAGCATCGGCACCGTTTCCAACTGTCACTCTTGATCTCACATCAAATAGCCTTGCAGCGCAACAGATCTCTACACTCCATCAGCAGCCAGGGTCTTTGATTTGTGGGAGCATGCAGGATGCAGCAGCAGTGGCAGCAGCTGCTTTGATGTTACCGTTTAGCAGCAGCTACGGTAGCAACATGAGCGGTGCCACAAGCTCCGCGATAACGACAAGGGCAGCCCCGCTAGCGATGAGCTCCAGCTGCAATAATGGAAGTAGCAATAATATGGCGATGCAGCATGCTGTGCAGTACGGAAACGTGCACCAAGTGGGTGCAGCAGGAAGCAGCAACGTGCTTTACGAGCAGTTCAAGCAGCATCAGCCGGCGGGTGCGGCGTCATCTACCGTGGCGAGCAAGCTGCAGAGTTTGTTAGGAGAGGCAGCGATGGCGAGCTCTGTTGGTAGCTTCATGCAGGCCGTCAGATCGGCAGCTGGAGAGACCGATTCGACGGCTGTACTAGGCGGATCATCGTCTTCAACGCCGGGGGTACAGTCGTTGATGGAGAGTGTAAATGCAGCGACTGCTGCGCTCACGTCGGATCCAAGCTTCACTGCTGCTGTTGCTGCCGCCATCACTTCCATCCTCACTCAAACCCGATAAGCGACTGTTGAACTGCTAGGATTGAGTTCTAATATCAAGCTGGTATTGAACCAGGTTCGATCCCGGCCAGCAGCATGTCATGCTCTTCCCAAAGGAGAAATCAAGGTGCTCTCTTGTCATTTCACCGAACGACCGCTCAAAAGGCTTGTGAGCCAACGTCCCTTGATTTTTTGCATCTTCCCCTCAATCATGGGATTTTGACACCATGTGTGCTCTTTTCATCCAAATGTGAGTTCTTTTCATTCATAAGGAAACCTCTAACCTCTATCCAAGCATTAAACTCTTTATCTCATGGAACATGGGATGCATTCAAATTTCATCTTGTACATTACATGGAAAATAACAATGCTTTTTATTAGCTCTTAATTCTAATTCTAGTCATATTTAACGATAATATTGTGGCAGAGCTTGCACACATTAATTTCCTAATTTGGCACCATTGTTGCCATGATGTCCATATGCTTTATGCGTTTCTTAGAGAACAAGTGCCACCATGCACCACCAATAAAAGTGCTTTTGGATTTGCCTCTTTTGTGTAATGGACATACAAGATGCATGGGGGGTAAATTGTTATTTGGCTTGATTAATTGACATGGAAGTGACAAGGTTTCATACATCCACACGAGGGCAAGAGGGAGGGAGGGAGGGGAGGGAGGGTGGGGTTTGGGGGTCTAACGGGGCAAAAATCTAACACCTTTTTGAGGGGAGGGAGGTAACTCAAAACAATTACCCTCTCTTTGCGTGGGGGTACCCTAATGAATCTTATTTCTCGAGGGTACACTATTGAGAACTCTTTTATATAATGTGCATTCGAGGCTTATTTAAAACAACTTTTTAAAAACATGTTTGAATGAATAAAATGACCTTTAAAAAAATAAAGTGAAATAAAATATTTAAATTTTTTCGCTAATGTATCTCTGTTAATTCGCTTAAATTGTTTGCCTTAAAAAACCCCTCCTATTGAACTTGCGTGGTACATTAACATGATTACATAGTGACCCCCGAACTTTATTTAGGCACCCATTCATGGTCTAAAAACTCGTTGTGTATAGGATGATATACATGTATCACACTATAAACTTCATGTAGGTTTGTTCAAATACCTAACTTCAAAACTTATTGCATGATTGGTGTCTTCATTGCTCACTCGAACTTGTTAAGTACGTGTTTAACTACATCTTGTAGTTGCTTGTAACAAAAAAAATCTTGATTATGCTGTTTTGAGTTTTGGTCACAAATTCGTATCACTACAACACGTCGTGCAAAAATCGACGTTTGTACTGACGCAGATAAACGTGGTTTAAAATTAAAATGCATTGGAATAAGCATCCCTATACGCATCAGGCTCGTAGCATCTATATATGTGTCGGAATAATCACTTTCTATACCGACGCTCATACCAGCGCCGGTACAAACGCTCATACCAATGTCCGTATAGATGCCTATACCGATGCCTGTATAGACACCTGTACGGACACCTATAGAGACGTCCGTACAGACGTACATACCGACGTCTGCACCTGTAATTTTTTTTATAGCAGAGAGTAGTGCCATTTGTTGCTACATGTGCTGCAGTAACAAAGGCACAACCTCTCTACTCAAAAGAAGAAGGCAAATGTAATCGCACTTTGCATTAATATAGATTGATAGTGCATCATAAAAAAATAAAGGACTATTAAGCAAACGACCATAAATATGAAACTAGAAATTGCAATAATCAAAACTATGATAACCATAACTATTACCATTGCCATAAATAAACACAAAACTATAAGTATAACCATAAGAAAAACCATAACCTTAAATTTAAACATAATGATTACCTAGCTTAACCATAAAAAACACATAGTCTTAACCAATACCAGTGACATAATTATAAACAAATCATGACCATTGCCACTATCATAACCATAAACATAAGCATAAGAATGACCATAAAAGGGTGTCAAAACCATAACCATTGCCATTGACATAACCACATAAATACCATATCCAAAATTGTTGTTAACACCATAACCGTTACCACTATCATAAGCATAAACATAAACATAACCATAACCATAACCATAAAAGAGTTATCAAAACCATAACCATTGTTGCTACCATAATAAAAAATAAACAATAACCAATTGTTAGTGACATAGCAAAAAATAAACCATAAGCATTATCATAAGCATAAACATAACAATAAAGGTATTGTTAGAACCATAAACATTTTCATTATGTGCATCATAAGCATAATCATAATCATAAATAGTGATTAAATGTGCATCATAAGCGTACTCATAATCATAAATAGTGATTAAGTGTATGTATAGTTATGTGTACATGTGTGTATGCATGAAAGAAAAAGAAGAAGAACTCAATGTGAGTGTGCGAGAAGTACGAAGAGTCAAGCAAATACCTGCAAAAACAAAGCATAAACATAGAAACACAAATATTTATGTGTATGCGTGTGTGCATGAAATAAAAAGGAGCTGCACTTACATTTCAAGAATGTGAGTGTGAGAGAAGTGGTCAAGCAAATACTTGCAAAAATAAAGCATAAGCATTTTGTTATCCACACACCCAAACACAAATTTTCTAACACAAATACAACAAAAAATGTACCTTCTTGTGTAGAAATGTGTGGAAGCATAGATGAGAAGTCGGAAGAGGCAACTCCACGAAGGTCTGCAAGGAGGGAGGAGGAGATGGGGAGGAGCTATGGAGGCGGCCGCAGTGTGGAGAAGAGACAAAACATAGAAAAATGAGCTCTCGGGTATTGTAAAGCAGTAGGTTATTGATCCAGATGTCTATAAAGGCCTCAGTATATGCATCGGTATAGGTGTTGGTATGAGCGTCGATATATGCGTTGGTAGTGGCGTCGGTATAGGCGTTGGTATACGTGATGAAATTTAAAATTTGAATTTTGAATTAAGCAATGTATCCCTCCATTTTTATCAACGCTTATACCGGCACCCGCCATCGACGTCGGAAAACTGGCGTCGGTAACCAAGTGATCCCTTGTAGTGAGCCGAATAAATGCACGACCTTATATTTAGATCAAATTAGGGGACAATTTGTCAAATTTACAAAAACGTTGGTGCGTCAGAATACACAATGAAGTATAAGGCAAAGACCCAATATGAACATATTTCAACCCTTGAGAAATCGAGAAGGGTTACATCATTAGCATCCACTATTTTGTAATTTTATGTATCGTGTGCGTTCAAGAAGTAAATTTAAAACCCCTCTACATACATTTGTTTTTGGAAACTGTTATATCTTTTTGGAAATTTTTAAACCGCTTATGATGAACGCACATACACTACTCGAGAATGAATCCACAAGGACGGATCATAGCCATGGAAAGAAGAGAGTTACGAGAGAGAGAGAGAGAGAGAGAGAGAGAGAGAGAGAGAGAGAGAGAGAGAGAGAGAGATTTTTTTTGGTCTATGGTACCTGGTAGGTGTATACGCGATAATGTCCATGAGTATATCCATGGTCATATTTTAAGGAAATTGAATAAAAAAAGAGTTTTCAACACGTCCCACTTGCCGTGTATATCTTGTTGCCTTTTTTTTTTTTTGGAGAAACTCTTCATTTGCGAAACCTCTCTATCTCTATATCCATCTTTGTCATCTCTTTCATGCACCTCCATCATCACCAGAGTCATAACTTGCCACACACATTCTTCTCTCACTTAATTACACAAGCACGTGGTGAATTTTTCCACTCACATCAATGCATTGGATGGCGGACAAAGATGCGGCATCCGTACTCAACATTGATGGTATCCACATTTAATTATAAAGGACATCACTATAAAACTTTCAAAACGTTTATTGCGGTCCTTTACCGCGTTTATGAGAGAGAGAGAGAGAGAGAGAGAGAGAGAGAGAGAGAGAGAGAGAGAGAGATAGAGAGAGAGAGAGAGAGAGAGAGAGAGAGAGCAAAATAGGGTGGCCAAAGAGGAGAGAGGAGAGCGGGAAGTATTTCTTTTGTAAATTAAATATTACCGTGTATTTTAATGCGCATATTATTGTGTATTACCATGCATACCTCGCAACTTTCAAAAATAAGAGAGCGCGGTGTGCCTTGTTTCTTGCAGCATACCTTGCTCTTCTACTCCTACTAGAAGAGGAAACGCTAGCATTGCCACGGATTAACAAAGGAAAATAGAAAGAGAAAATATTGCATGTGCAGCAATAGCAGCGGCAAAGGACGTGGTAGTGGTTTCACTACAAGAGGTTATTCATATTAGCGACGCTCACACAGCGACGCTCAAAAAAAAAAATCCCGGCGTCGCTATGAGCGTCGCAAATTTCTTTTGTAAATTTGCGACGCTCTTAGCGACGCCGGCTGGGCTAAAAAAAGAACCGAGCGCGCCCAAAAACTCAGATCTCAGATCTGAGTTTTTCGGCGCCCTCAAGCAAGGAGCAGGTAACGCTCTCCCTCTCTCTCTCTCTCTCTTTTTCTTCTCCACACACACACACACACACACACACACACACACACACACACACACACACACACACACACACACACACACACACACACACGAGGAGAGGAAGGAGAGCCAGGTATGCTCCTTCCCTCTCCTCATTCTCATGTTCCCTTCCCCTCTTTCTCTCTCCCTCTCTCTCTCTCTCACACACACACATACACACACACACATAGTGTTTTTGAGAGAGAGAGAGAGAGAGAGAGAGAGAGAGAGAGAGAGAGAGAGAGTACAAACATAAACAAAAATGCACACACACATACATAAACAAAGAATGCACACACACATTGAGAGAGGAAAAGAGAGAGAGAGCATGCATAAACAAAAAACGCACGCATTGAGAGAGGAAAAGAGAGAGAGAGCATGCATAAACAAAAAACGCACACATTGAGAGAGGAAAAGAGAGAGAAAACATGCATACGATCCAAAAAAATGCACACACATTGAGAGAGAAAGAGAGAGAAACTAATTTAACGTCGTAGGAAACTAATTAAAATTAAAAGACCTAAAGATCTAGCCGACGAGGAGTTGAACTCAAGACCTATTATTCAAGAGGGAAATGGCATAATCAATCTATCATACTTGGCATGGGTGATAGAAAGGTTATACCATTTATCTCTTTTTATTGGCACACACATCCACACACCCGCACACACACAAGAAGAAGAGAGTTATAACGTCGTAGGAAACTATCCTAAAAGACGTTAAAGATTAGGTTAGATGTAGACTTATGTTAAATTAGATTTAGGTTTATTTAAGTTAAATTAGATTAGATTTAGGTTTATTTTTAACTAGATTTACGTTTATTTACGCTAGATTTAGATTTACGTTATATTAGATTAGATTTAGGTCTCCATAGACTGCGATGCCTGCATGAAGCGGGTGAAGAAAGCCCTCAATGGAATATAGGGTATTGCTACCTTCACTCATGGTGGGCTCCGTCAATCCAAAAGTACTGGTGAAATGTCTTCAGAAGATAGGGAAGAAGGTGGATCTTCAGGGCGGCAAGAGTCACTACATCCCCGACACAATGACCATCTAGACAACCTCTAGTCATTCAACAGCAACTTCAAAGTTAGTAACAAGAGCAAGAACGGTCTAAAGGGCCAATTACTGTCGTCAGATGTGGATGGAGATGAGGCAGCGTCACCGCCGGAAGTTAACTCTCACATCTTTAGTGATGAGAATGCCAACTCTTGCCGAGTTATGTGAAAAATTATGTGTTAAATCAATTTTAAGGTTCTTATAATCCCTGTTAGTTTAGTTCTTTGTTTTTAATATAACATAATTTACGTTAGATTTAGATTTATGTTATATTAGATTAGACTTAGGTTTATTTAGGTTTACCCACACACACACACACACACACAAGAAGAAGAGAGTTTTAACGTCGTAGGAAACTATCCCAAAAGACGTTAAAGATTAGGTTAGATGTAGACTTACGTTAAATTAGATTTAGGTTTATTTTTAGTTAGATTTACGCTTATTTACGTTAGATCGAGTCCACGCAAGAATTACTTACGGTTTAGGGTTTAGAGTTAGACGAACAGTGAAAAGATCTACTGTGAAAAGATGTTAAGATGCTGTGAAGTGCTACAACTAGAGAAGAGGCAAAGGGGTTTTGTCCACTACATGCAGTATCATGTAGACGTGGGTGTGTAGATTTTTTGTATCCACAAATATAGGTATTGACCAATAAAGACGAGATTATAACCCGGTGGTTCTGATCTCCGTGCACCTCTAGACCGAGGTGTGCGGGGATTGGACATGACTAGAGAATGTGAGGTAAAGAGAGAGAGAGAGAGAGAGAGAGAGAGAGAGAGAGAGAGAGAGAGAGAGAGAGAGAGAGAGAGAGAGAGAGAGAGAGAGAGATAAGACGAAGAATGCCAATAGAATATTAAATTTGTTGTCCAGGTTATAAGATTTTTATCCTCATTATGAGTAGTGACGAGGATGTGGGACCGTCCAACCGAAACACCTATCTCTCAACGAGGGTCTTATGTCCTTGTAATCAATGCAAGCATGCTGTGCGACGGACAAGACGTGTTTCATTGGAGCACGTTCGCGAATTTGGCGAGTTCGATCCATCTATTATAGATCGAGTTGTTGCCAATTATAACTCGTCGGACTCTGACGCTGGCCAACAAGCAGCAATCTTGCAACCCAATAGACGTGTTCGCAGGCGCTTTGGTCAAGCAGCATATGTGAGGCCACAAGATATGTGAGGTCACAGCGCTTTTCAGGTGATCTATTACAATTAGTTTACTTTAATAAAAATCTAAATGTATAATGATCTGATAGATTTTTACACGACTGTATCGTATTTTTATGTTGTGTAGATTGCTTAAAGAGCACATACTACCAACTGACAATGTGATGCCAGATTCTCGAGATGAAGCAAGAAAGATTTTGCGAAACTTGGGGATGGATTACAATTCTATCCACGCTTGTCTAATGACTGCATTCTTTTCAGAGGGGAATACATAGACATGGAGAAGTGTCCGAAATGTGATTCCGAAAGATATCGAGTAGATCTCCACGGGACAAAAATTCCACAAAAGGTTTTGCGACATTTTGCTCTGCTTCCTCGCATCAAGCATTTCTTCGAATGTAAGTCTATGGCCGCCCTAGCATCATGGCATGAGGAGAATAAATCTTCGGATGGTGTGCTACGAATTCCTGCAGATTGCGCAGCCTGGAAACATATAGATGGAACATGGTCGGATTTTGCAAGGGAAGCTCGAAATTTGCGCTTAGGCCTGGCTATGGATGGTGTAAATCCATTTGGTCAAAGATCAACATCTTACAGTGTATGGCCCGTTGTCATCGTCAACTACAACATTCCCCCGTGGTTGACTACGAAGAAGGGGCACCTATGGCTAAGCTTGATTGTGCTAGGGCGATATAAAGTGGGGAATATGGATGTGTATCTTCTTCCACTATTGGAAGAGCTACAACAATTGTGGATTGGCATAGAGGTGGTGGATATGAGCCGACACACAGGACGACAGAATGCTTTGATCAGAGGCATTCTAATGTGGACCATGCATGACTATCCCGGGCTAACAAAATGCTCAGGTGATCTATTGACACTCCTCACTCAGACACTGTAAATCTTGTTTTTTCCCATAGTTGATCTATTATCATGTGTATACATGCAGGGCTTCAAACAAGTGGATACAGAGCATGTGTCACATGTGGACCTAGACTGAATGCACGTAGGGCACCCTCACTGAAGAAGCAAATCTACGAAGGTCATCAAGCGTATCTTCCAGAGAATCATGTGTTACGCGACGGCTTTTTGGGAAGAGAGCCACCAAGGATGTCTGCACAAGCATGGTTAGAGCAGAAGGAGATGTGCGATGACGGATTGCCTCCAGGGATGAAGAGACTATCTCTATGGTACGAGTTACCATACTGGCCCCGACTCATGATCAATCACTTGCTCGATCCAATGCACATATTCAAGAATGTACGGTAATCTACTATGGGACCATCTGACCGGCAAGAAAGATACTTTGGGAGCCAGAGTTGACCTTAGAAATGTGGATCGTATGGAGCAATATTGGCCGCAAACAGCGTCTGATGGATCGATAAAACTCCCTAAAGCACCATGGATTTTCACAGGAGCCCAAGAACGCAAAGTAAAAGAGACCATTCGATCTTTGCGGACCCCCACTGGCGTAATGCACTCGCTCCGAACGTGTTTTACTAAAGAAGGAAAGCTTACCGGTTTGAAGTCACACGATTGGCATAAAATGTGTCAGGTACGTTCATAGTGGACTTTAATATCATTGCATAAAATGTGGACTTTAATATGATTGCTGCACATACTTTACAGTTTATTTTACCGGTTGCCATTGAGGGATGTTTGTCTCTCGACATCCGTAACACAATCTACAAACTTGCAAAGCTGGTGCAATGGATCTCACAAAAGGAGATCAACGTAGACTCCATACCATTCGCCAAACTAAATGCTGCGGAGCTTGTGTGCATGTTTGAGAAACATTTTCCTACTACCATGCTAACCATTCAGGTGCATCTTCTTGTTCACATAGTTGATGAGGTGGAAATAGCTGGCACAGTTCATTCCAGATGGATGTTCTTCTTAGAACGTTTCATGAAAACGCTTAAGGGATATGTGCGTCAAAAGGCACGTCCGGAGGGTAGCATGGCAGAAGGTTGGTTGGTATCAGAGTCCCTAGTGTACATTGGAGAGTGGCTAGACGGATTTGATAAAGCCCGGGACACGCTATGGCGAACCATAGATGATGAGCGCATATCTGGGATTGTCATGTGCAATCTCAGTGTTGAGAAGAAGATGACGGAAGATCTAGAGGCTAAAATCAACCGATTTTGCATGCTTCACAATCCAGTGATGTAAAAGTGGATTTCACAATATGAGGATGCAAAGCAAGAGCGACAAAGGGCACGAATCGAGTGGAGACGGGGAAGACGACCACCGATGCACTATCCAGCGGTTCTGGAGAGCCTACCAACCTTCATGAGCTTAAGATGGTTGCACAACCAATTGAAAAGCGCACAACAATGCGGTGACGAAGTGACTGAGGAAGAGTGGGAGTACTCTCTGGGTTGCGCGACCAAGGTAAGTTTGCAATGTACGACTAGCAAGTGACTTTATTTATAAAAGTTTGAACGGCCACTCATAATCTTTGTTCGTTGTAGTATAAGTCATACACAGTAGCATGGTGTAAAGGTCGACATTTTAGGGTGGAACGAATCGACAAAAAGCGTTTTACTCAAGATTGTGGAATCATGGCAAAATTTGAACAGTCTAGTCGACGACGTTCCTCTGATGCAGATCCTGTGGTGGCGGAACTCACTTACTTCGGCACGCTGCAAGAGATTTTGAGGATCGATTACAGAGGATTTTTTGTCGACTTGTTCGACGTGAAATGGTTCAAGATAATCATGGAGGGTCGCAACGCTACTATGCGTAGAGGAGAGTCTGGTTTTCTTGAGGTGGATTCTACTAAGAAATGGATTGACCTAAGAGACACTTTCGTACTACCCGAGCATTGTGAACAAGTAAGTATGTAAATAGTTAACATCCCCCTTTTACAAGTTATGTGCTTGAAAGCTCTCATGTAAGTTATGTGGCTCTGGCAGGTAATATTTCATCCTACAAAGTCTACATCAAACTGGTGGTACGTCATAGAGGTAGCCCCTCGTAGTGCAAGGACGTATGAAGGCTACCATGTGCCAATCACAACGGCATCAATGGAGGAGATCAGAGAAGATGCTCAATCAGAAGCCGCTGCGGTGGTGCCAGACGAGCATCAAGATGCTACTACTCTATATGGGGTGCATGCAGAGGAGCTACAAAATGAAACAGAGGATATGTGTTTAAACGGAGAGCTCTATATAGATATAGGAAGTTATGCTGAGTTATGCGAGGATGAGAGAGAGATCTCTTAAAGCCACAAATATTGTATTTGAACAATTTTGCTCCGTGTTGTAAAAGCTCTGGCTCTCTAAGTACCTTCCATGGTGTATAACGCTCTTTTCTACTCCCGCTCACATCTTTTGATTGAAAATTCTGAGTTTTCGACTTGCCTCTTCTATCACTCAATTCATTGCGTCATTGTATTTATATGCGTCATTACGTCATTGTATTTAATGGTCTTTGCGTCATTGTCTACTCTATTCATTCAATATTAAGTTTAAATATTCGTGTGTTTAATGCAGGTATGGATGATGAGGAGTTTCTTTCTTCTTTGTCACCGCAGCAGAGACAGTGGTACGTGGAGCGTCATCGCTCTGGCGCATCATCGCACGTTCCTACTCCATCCGCATCTCCCTCTCTTTCGGAGCATTCGGCGCGCTCCGAAGCTTCGGCGTCGACGAGACGAGCTTCACACTCGTCTAGACACCGGCACTCTAGTGGTGGCGGTGGCGGTTGTTGTGGGGATTCCGCACCGATGCCTCCACACCGCCTCGTGTTCGACGAGGCTCTTTACCCTCCCCTTCGTTGCCCGTCCCCACACCAGCCACAGCATCGCCATCTATGCCAGGTTTTGCACGGCTGACTGTTCCTAGAAGCTACACACCTCTACCTACTCCGCGAGGAGCCACCCCACTCGGCACTCCTCGCTTCGGGGCCCAGACGCCGGTGGAGACACCTGACGTCCGTACCCCCATCGACACGCCGCTAGAGACCCCTGCTGGGACACCCAGGTTCACGCGTCACCGGCCAGAGGGCTTGTCTTACTCCGTCGACTTCAGCAGCGGCATCATCATGGATGATGACGGCAAGAAGGTGATCTCGCGCATGCGTGGTCTTTGCTCTCAGCTGTTTAGACACTACATACTAAACAAATGGAGTGAAGTACCAAGTGATTTAAGAAACAGAGTCATCAACATACTTCATGATGAGTTTCCCGTTCCAACACGGGATCAACGCTTCAATGAAAACCTGATGAAGATTCGAATGCGCGAATACTGCAAACACAAGCGTTCCGAAGTGCAAAAAGCAATCAAGAATGGGTGGAACAGGCCAGATTGACTGGCCAAAGAAGATTGGAAGAATGCGAAGAAAGCAGCACGCGAGAATCCCGACATGTGGAAGCAACAAAAGGATGCAGCTAGAGCGCGAGTAGAGGCAGGGAGCTCGCACCACTTGGGGAGCGGTGGATGGGCATCATTTGAGGCCGATTTTGTAAGTGTTTTCGCATTGCTCTTTATGTTCGATAGTTTAGGGTTTATGAGTTTTTTAATTCTAACATAATGAAATCTTTGTATGTTTTGACAGTGGTCGATGACAGGACATGATCCCACACCGTACGAGCGCAAGTACGCAGGCAGGAAGGGCTTAAACGCCCTGATAGACATTCTCAGTTCTCGCGGCGGCATGGTTAGTATTAGGGTTTACTCTTTTCTATTTTTTGTATTGTTTTATAAATATCGTTATATGTTTATACTTACTGAAAGCTGTCTTATTGTCTTTTTTTGCAGAATCCGACAGATATGCCGCTTGGACGCGATGAGATGTCTGACTAGACGACGTCAGTTTAGCTGTAGCTACATAGCATTAGTTTAGGGTTTCTCATAGCTTATGTATCATGAGACGGATTTTATACGTCTTTTTGAACCATGTATATTATTACATTTGTCACCGCAGTTCCTTTTGCCAATCAATTCTTTATGCCTATGATGTTGTACAATTGTCATTATTACATTTGCCAATCAATTCATTTTGCCTATGATGTGTACAATTGTCAATTTTGCAAACAATGCGTCTTGTGGGTGACTATTTTGGGTCTATTATCTACCCTTGCACTTTTTTTAAAAAGTGAATCAAGTACAATATGGTTGATGGGTGGCAGGGCATTCAATGCCCTGCCACCAAAAAAAAATTCTCTCGGGCGTCACTATAACCGTCGCTATTTATGGCTCTGTAGCGTCGCTATGAGTGTCGCTATAGTCTTCTGTGTAAACGTCGCTATAAGCGTCTCTATGAGCGTCTCTATATAGCGACACTTATAGCGACGCATATAGCGACGCTCTCGTAGTGACGCTCGTAGCGACGCTCTCGTAGTGACGCTCGTAGCGACGCCGGGGGTTATAAAAACCCAGTGTATTTCCGTCGCTAACAGCGTCACAAGAGCACACAACCTCTTGTAGTGTTTCACAATGATATATGCGGTAATATGAGCGATAATATAGCCAGAATTATTACCTCATATATTACCGCAGATATGACCTCACTTATTACCGCATATATGACCTCGCATATGTCTACCGTGTATATTACCATTATACGGCTTATAAAAAATCAAGATGCTGATCTAGGGCCCATATGAGCATCTTTCTTGTTGACCTGCATAAAGTCATTTGGTCTATGACTATCTTCTTCAAGCACATAGTTCACATCAACAAATATTGGTCGCTTCTTCTTAATACTCTTCTCTCACAAGGGAGCTCTATTTATCTCAGGGGGTTTGTATACTCATCTTTAACATTGAAGAGTTAGTCGAATAAACCAATGATTTGGTAGTTGATGCAGTTGATGATTGACTTAAGAACTTCTTTGGATGATAATTGATTCTAGTACATTGGAGCATAACTACAACCTTGAAGATAAGCATCATATTTGACACTTTGTAGTATTGCCATTTCCATTTCCATTGCCATTGCCATTGCCATTGCCATTGCCATGTTTGTGCCAATTGCCTCATACAAACTAGTTTTCTCCTCAATACATGCATGCATGGCAACATGTTTGGCAGCTGATGCAGTTGATGATTGACTTAAGAATGTTTTTGTACGATAATTAATTCTAGTAGTAGGAGCAGACCTATAATCTTTAAATAAGCATCGTATTTGACACTTTGTAGCATTGCCATTTCCATTGCCATGTTTGTGCCAATTGCCTCATACAAGCTAATTTTCTCCTCAATACATGCATGCATGGCAGCACGTTTTGTCTTAGACAAGTTTGAACACATGTGGCCACTCCTTGCCTCCAAGCTACCTAGGGAAAAGAACACTTTGAATGAAAGGATACTTTACCTGCTCTTCAGATCCAAACAATCCTCCAACCCTTTTGTACTTATATGCTTTGACGTCTTGGTAGAATCGAAGGCCCTCTCTATTTGTTGATGCATATTAAATCTTTTTGGATCTCCCCTTTTGTGGATTGCATATGGGACCTACATCTCTACCTCATTGATACATTTTCTCTGTGCGTGCTGGCGTCTATTTGGCATTCTCAATGATTATGCATTCCACTCATTAAGACATCTATGATAGGAAGATATAGATAGCAAAATAGATTGAATTATCATTTACAAAGATCAGATATGACCTATGGGACCGAAAACAAAACATTACAAAGTTCCTTCTGAGTGAAGGGGTTGTTGGATACATCTCAATCAAGGAGTAAGGGTCTAGCCCAATGTGATAAAAGGGAAGATGAGATGAAATGAACAAAACCTAAGAAGAGGTAGGTGAGAGGGGAGACGGTTTGGGAGTTCGAAACTCTTGGATAATGGCTTTACCTTCTTGATAAGCTGACCGTTTCGCTGTTGTGTGCCCTTCTCACATCTTTTGGAGTTCTTCCTTCTTCATTTTGAGTTAGGTGGGTGTTAGATCTTTTGTAAATCAAAATTTGGTGTCCTTGAGAAGACTCAATTTCTCAAGGAGTTTGATTTGACCCGCCTTGGTTTTGAAAGTGAAGATTGCATGGTTGGTGCAATGTTCCTGTGTAAGAGAGGTGATTGTGGCTAACCCCATTGTACCATGTGGGTTGTTGTTTGGATGTGAGCAAAGGAATCGTGGAACTTGAGGTCCCCCTCCCCTTGGAAGCCCGCCAATGCAAACATTGAAGGCGATGTCCACTTGGCATTGTCGTTCACATAGCATGGACACTACACGATCTTCAGCCTCAGTAAAAAGAAGTTGGTTCAATCTGATAACCTTATTCAAGATGATTAGGTAGTGTAATTCATAGATACTCAATTGCTTCCACATGAACGATAAAGAATACTAAACACTAGAGAACTAAGAGCTAGGAATACAATTTATAAAGAGTTCTTAGTTAAGTGGAACGATTATACTGAAGAGAGTTCAACACGAAAGCGAGTAAGCACTCTCCAAAAAAGGTTTCCTAAATTTAGGCTTATTCCTTCCAATCAAATTTTTTTCTTAAGGGGAAGCTATGTGAAGTATTCTATAGCTAGGGCATACACACAAACTACAATGTAATCCCACACAATCTACGATTTACTAGCAGATCCCCACATAAATTGAAAACAGTGACACTTAAACTAATCTAATGCTTTATCTGGCCAAATCCAAAAGGGGAAGAAAATACAACAAATAAGGGATCAAAATTGATTGCAGAATCCTCACTAGCACATGGAACTACCATTTATCACAATGACAACTTGCTAATTTCGTGCATACTCTTTGTTCCACCCAAGCATACAGTTGTTTTTGGGTTACATCAACACCAATCCAGTACCCCAGATGTCTAAACACAGTAACTCCCCTTAGAAGTCTTTTGGGGAGGGAAATTAGGTTATCAAAATTCTCTATAGAGATTTCAATCAAGTGAGATTTTGCAAGGCTCAATTGCCAGCCAGCAGTCATGAATACGAATTTAAGTAATTCAAACACTTTTCAATATTAATATTATCTGCGTGTAAAAAGGTGAGAGTATCATCAACAAAACCCATAGCAATAATGTTATCATTCCCAATTTGCAACCCTTTAAGATTACCCACGTTTGCATGAGCATTAAGAAAGAAAAATAAGGGATGAGTAGCTACTACAAACAATAAAGGGCTCAATGGACATCCTTGTCTAACTGATCTAGATGTTGACATTGCCTCATATAATCACCTATTCACCATAATGTTGGACATAACATCCCTACCCAGTAGCATTATAATGCAAGCTGCCATACTACTGCCAAAACCTAGCTTTTGCATAATTCTGACCACAAAGTCCTAGATGACAGAGTCAAAAGCCTTGGCAAAGTCTAAATGCAACAAAACCATTTTTAGATTTGTTTTTTGACATGCCTTTATACCCAGCATCACTGTTAGGATATTGTCCAAGAAAGATATACCCCCAATAAAACCTGACTATGCTGTATGAATACATTTCTTCAAGAAGGGGAAGATTCTCATAGCAATTGCTTTGCCTATCAATTATAGAATACCCATCATTGTGATGGGTCTCCAATCAGATAAGGAAGCTGGAAAAGTCTTCTTGGTCAACAATTTTATGATTTCTTGCCTCAGTGAAGGGTCCATGCATTGAGTGATCCAAATTTTGTTTATACTTGCCACTACTAGAGGGCTCAAGATGTCCTAGTATGCTACCACAAATTCTTTTGTCATACTATATATATCAGGGGTCTTGTCATTTCCCAACCTCTTTAATGCCCACAATAATTCCTTTTCATAAAATGGGCTTTCCAATCTTTTAGCATTACATTCCTCGCTCAATGCATGGATCCACCACTGATAGCAACAAATCATTAGCATGAAGGGATTTAATATTCATGTAATTACGAGTTTCTTTTTTGTGATCACACTATTAATTAACAAAATTATCACTTCAAAAGTCTTCACAGCCTGCCGAGATACACACTCAGCTTGGCGAGATGCACCCCTAACGGGCCCGTTGCCGCATGCATGCGCCCAATGGGACTCTTAGGGAACTATAAATATCCCCCATTTCCCTCACAATTCCCTTGTCCTCCAGCTTAGAGCTTCCCATGTATCCTAAGTTCTGGCAAGCTTTCCCAAGTCCTCACAAGCAATACAAAAATTTACGATATAGTCCTTACCCTAATCCCATGAGTCATATATTTTCTTTGTATTAAGTTGGTATACATTTTGGTAATAATGTTTTTCTAAATTGTAAAGTGTATTGATCATGGTTTCGACGTCAACATAGGTCCTATTATTGGATTGAAAGTGTCATTGTGAAACGTTAGACCAGCAGCACTGTTTTACAACATGGCCACTATGTTCACTTCGACATCTGTTCTATTTGAACAGGAAATGTCGTTGTTGAACCTGGTTGGTTACGTTCAATTTATAAGTATTTTTATTAGTCTTGTCATTGACATCAATTCTACTATTGGACCAGGAGTGTCGTTGTGCAGGCTAATAGGCTACCTTTCAGATTTTATGTATGATATACGTGCTTTTAGGCTAGTTCGGTGTTGATTTCAGCATCGGCTCTACTATTGGGCTAGAGATGTTGTTAGTTTCATCAAATGATTTCCATGGTTTTTAGGCTAGTTCAATGTTGCTTTTGGCATCAGCTCTACTATTGGGATGGAGATGTCGTTAGTCTCATTGAATGATGCCCTACTTTTTAGGCTTGTTCGGTGTTGCTTTCAACATCACCTCTACTATTGGGCTAGAGGTGTCATTAGTTTCATTGAATGATGCTTTGCTTTTAAGGATAATTTTAGTGTTGCTATCAGCATCAACTCTACTATTGTTAGTTTCATCGAATGATGCCCTGCTTTTTAGGCTAATTTAGTGGTGCTCCTGAAATCAGTTCTACTACTGGGATGGAGTTGTTGTCAGTCCCATTGAATGATGTCCTACTCTTTATGCTAGTGTTGTCATTAGTTTCAATGAATGACATTTATATTTGCTATAAAATTTCAAGTTATTCTGTCTATTAAAATCATGAAATATGTTATCCTTGTAGCATAGATGGCCCTTGTGGAAACGAAGGAGTTAAAAACAAAGATCAAAACTCTAATGGTCAAATATATATGTGTCTTGCACTACAAGAGGTTGTGTGCTCTTGTGACGCTGTTAGTAACGGAAATACATTGGGTTTTTATAACCCCCGGCATCACTAAAACCGTTGCTAACAATGTCGATACGGGAACGTCGCTATAAGCATCGCTATAACGGTCGCTATATGCGTCACTATAACCGTCACTATATAGCGAGGCCTATTGCGACGATCATAGCGACGCTGAAGAGACTTATATAGCGACGGTCATAGCGACGCTCGAGAGATTTTTTTTTTGGTGGCAGGGCATTCATTGAATGCCCTGCCACCCATCAACCATATTGAGTGTTTTATTAATTGATTCACCTTTGAAAAAAAGTGCAAGGGTAGATATAGACCCAAAATAGTCACCCACAAGACAATATAAGTATTAACTCCATCATCCATAGTATTATTTGCAAAATAAAGATACAAAGCTGACAAGCGTAAATTGATGAAAGTAAATCAATGACAATTGTACACATCATAGGCAAAATCACTTGATTGTTAAACTTTGCAAATGTAATAGTTACAACACCATTGTCATTATTGAAAAAATATACATGGTTTTCAAAAAGACGTATAAAAGTCGTCTCATGATACATATGCTATGACAAAAAGAAACTAATGCTATCTAGCTATGGCTAGACTGACGTCGTCTAATCAAATGTCTCATCGCATCCAAGTGGCGTATCTGTCGGAGCTACAAAAAAAAAACAATAGGACAGCTTTCTGTAAGTATAAACATATAGCGACGTTTATAAAACAATACAACAAATAGAAAAGAGTAAACCCTAATACTAACCATGCCGCCGCGAGAACTCAAAATGTCCATCAGGGCGTTTAAGCCCTTCCTACCTGCGTACTCGCGCTCGTACAGTGTGGGGTCACGTCCTGTCAAAATATACAAAGAATCCATTATGTTAGAATTTACAAAACCCCATAACCCTAAACTATCAAACATAAAGAGCAATGCGAAAACACTTAAAAAATCGATCTCAAAGGATGCCCACTCGCCGCTCCCCAAGTGGTGCGAGCTCCCTGCCTCTACTCGTGCTCTGGTTGCCTCCTTTTGTTGCTTCCACTTGTCGGGATTCTCGCGTGCTGCTTTCTTCACATTCTTCCAATCTTCTTTGGCCAGCCAATCTGGTCTATTCCACCCATGCTTGATTGATTTCGGCACTTTAGAATGCTTGTGCTTGCAGTATTCGCATATTCGAACCTTCACCAGGTCTTCATTGAAGCGGTCATCCCGTGCTGGAACGGGAAACTTGTCATGAAGCATGCTGATGACTCTCTCTTTTAAATCATTCGATACTTCACTCCAGGTATTTAGTATGTAGTGTCTAAACACCTGAGAGCAAAGACCGCGCATGCGCGAAATCACCTTCTTGCCTTCATCATCCAAGATGATGGCGCCGCTGAAGTCGACAAAGTAAGGCAAGCCCTCTCGTCGGTGACGCATGAACCTGGGTGTCCCGGCAGGGGTCTCTAGTGGCGTGTCGATGGGGGTACGAACGTCAGGTGTCTCCACTAGAGTTTGGGCCCCAAAGCGAGGAGTGTCCACTGGAGTGACTCCTGGAGGAGTAGCTAGTGCTGTGTAGCCGCTAGGAACGGCCGTCAGCTGAACAAAACTTGGTGTCAATGGCGATGCCGTGGCTGGTGTCGGGGCGGGCAAAGAAGGGGAGAATAAAGAGCCTCGTCGAACACAAGGCGGTGTCGAAGCATCGGCGGCGGAATCCCCACAACAACCACCACCGCCACCACTAGAGTGCCGGTGCCTAGACGAGTGTGAAGATCGTCTTGTCGACACCGAAGCTTCGGAGCATGTTGAATGCTCCGAAACAGAGGGAGACGCAGCTAGAGTAGGAATGCGCGATGGTGCGCCAGAGCGATGACACTCCACGTACCACTGTCTCTGGTCGAGTGACAAAGAAGAAATAAACTGCTCATCATCCATACCTGCATTAAACACACGAATATTTAAACTTAATATTGAATGAATGGAGAAGAAAACATGGACAAGTAGATAGATATATATATATATATATATATATATATATATATATATATATATAGATAGATAGAGAGAGAGAGAGAGAGAGGGAGGGGGGGGGGGGGGGGGGGGGGGGGGGAGGGATTCTTGTGTAGAGAGATTTTGTTGAATTTCTGTGAATTTGTAAAAGCACTGCACTCTGGGTGCGATGAAGACTGAAGCTGCAACCGCGAAGGAAGTCCGTCTATGCTCATAGATGTTGCTTGCCCCACCACTAAATCTAGTTGATCGGGTGAAAGAGACGCTAAGAAGCAGTAGTAGAGCTTCTTAGCATCTCTTTCACCCGATCAATTAGATCTAGTGGTGGGACGAGCTGCATCTATGAGTAGAGACAGATCACTCCCTTCGCGATTGCAGCTTCAGTCTCCATCCCACTCGGAGCGCAGTGCTCGTCGTCCTTGCTTGTAAGAACATACCTAGAGCATACGCACCTGGAGTGGATACAAAGACCATTAAATACAATGACGCAATGACGTGAAATCTAAAGAGCGTTATACAACATGGAAGGTACCTAGAGAGCCAAAGTGAGTGTGTGTGTGTGTGTGTGAGAGAGAGAGAGAGGGGTCCAGAGTAGTTGATAAGGTAGCCTGCCTTCACGGGAATGGACACAAAGCCACGTGAATACAATATATATATATATATTATAAAACAGAGCAAAATTGTTCGAATACAATATTTATGGCTTTAATTGGTCTCTCTCTCATCCTCGCATAGCTCAGCATAACTTCCTATATCTATATAGAGCTCTCCGTTTAGACAGATGTCCTCCGTTTCATTTTGTAGATCCTCTGCATGCACCCCATAGAGAGTAGCAGCTTGATGCTCGTCTGGCACCACCTCAACGGCTTCTGACTGAGCATCTTCTCCGATCTCCTCCATTGATTCCGCTGTGATTGGCACATGGTAGGCTTCATACGTCCGTGCACTACGAGGGGCTACCTCTATGATGCACCACCAGTTTGATGCAGACTTTGTAGGATGAAATATTACCTGCCAGAGCCACATAACTTACATGAGAGCTTTCAAGCACATAACTTCTAAAATGGGATGTTAACTATTTACATACTTACTTGTTCACAATGCTCGGGTAGTACGAAAGTGTCTCTTAGTTCATTCCATTTCTCATTTGAATCCACCTCAAGAAAACCAGACTCTCCTCTACGCACAGTAGCGTTGTGACCCTGCATGACTATCTTGAACCATTGTACGTCGAACAAGTCGACAAAAAATCCTCTATAATCGATCCTCAAAATCTCTTGTAGCGTGCCGAAGTAAGTGAGTTCCGCCACCACAGGATCTGCATCAGAGGACCGTCGTCGACACGACTTCTCAAATTTTGCCATGATTCCACAATCTTGAGTAAAATGCTTTTTGTCGATCCGTTTCACCCTAAAATGTCGACCTTTACACCATGCTGTTGTGTATGACTTATACTACAACGAACAAAGATTATGAGTGGCCGTTCAAACATCTAGAAAGTCACTAGTCGTACATTGCAAACTTACCTTGGTCGCGCAACCCCGAGAGTACTCCCACTCTTCCTCAGTCACTTCTTCACCACACAGTTGTGCACTTTTCAATTGGTTGTGCAACCACCTTAAGCTCATGAATGTTGGTAGGCTCTCCAGACCCGTCGGATAGTGCATCGGTGGTCGTCTTCCCCATCTCCACTTGATTCGTGCCCTTTGTCGCTCTTGCTTTGCATCCTCATATTGTGAAATCCACTTTTGCATCACTAGATTGTGAATACAAAATCGGTTGATTTTAGCCTCTAGATCTTCCGCCATCTTCTTCTCAACACCGAGATTGCACATGACAATCCCATATATGCGCTCATCATGTATGGTTTGCCATAGCGTGTTCCGGGCTTTATCAAATCTGTCTTGCCACTCTCCAATGTACACTAGCGACTCTGATACTAGCCAACCTTCTGCCATGCTACCCTCCGGACGTGCCTTTTGACGCACATATCCCTTGAGTGTTTCATGAAACTTTCTAAAAAGAACATCCATCTGGAAGTAATGTGCCAGCTATTTCCACCTCATCAACTATGTGAATAAGAAGATGCACCTGAATGGTTAGTATGGTAGTAGGAAAATGTTTCTCAAACATGCACACAACCTCCACAGCGTTTAGTTTGGCGAATGGTATGGAGTCTACGTTGATCTCCTTTTGTGAGATCCATTGAACCAACTTCGCAAGTTTGTAGATTGTGTTACGGACGTCAAGAGACAAACATCCCTCAATGGCCACCGATAAAATAAACTGCAAAACACGTGCAACAATGATATTAAAGTCCACACACGAATTTGTTACACAATTCCCACTATGAACATACCTAACACATTTTATGCCACTTGTGTGACTTCAAACCGGTAAGCTTTCCTTCTTTAGTAAAACACGTTCGGAGCGAGTGCATTACGCCAGTGGGGGTCTGCAAAGATTGAATGGTCTCTTTTACTTTGCATTCTTGGGCTCCTGTGAAAATCCATGGTGCTTTAGGGAGTTTTATCGATCCAGCGGACGCTGTTTGTGGCCAATATTGCTCCATACGATCCACATTTCTAAGGTCAACCATGGCTCCCAAAGTATCTTTCTTGCCGGTCAGATGGTCCCATAGTAGATTACCCAAATTCTTGAATATGTGCATTGGATCGAGCAAGTGATCTCATGAGTTAGGTCCATTATGATAACTCGTACCATAGAGATAGTTTCTTCATCCCTGGGGGAAAACCGTCATCACACATCTCCTTTTGGTCTAACCATGCTTGTGCAGACATCCTCTGTGGCTCTCTTCCCAAAAAGCCGTCGCGTAACACATGATTCTCTGGAAGATACGCTTGATGACCTTCGTAGATTTGCTTCTTCAATGAGGGCGCCCTACGTGCATTCAGTCTAGGTCCACATATGACACATGCTCTGTATCCGCTTGTTTGAAGCCTTGCATGTATACACATGATAATAGATAAGCTTAAGAAAAACCAAGATTTACAGTGTTTGAGTGAGGAGTGTAAATCACGTGAGCATTCTGTTAGTCTGGGATAGTCATGCATGGTCCACATTAGAATGCGTGTGATCAAAGCATTCCGTCGACCTGTGTGTCGGCTCATATCCACCACTTCTATGCCAATCCACAATTGTTGTAGCTCTTCCAATAGTAGATGAAGATGCACATCCATATTCTTCACTTTATATTGCCCCGGCACAATCAAGCTTAGCCATAGGTGCCCCTTCTTCGTAGTCAACCACGGGGGAATGTTGTAGTTGACGATGACAACGGGCCATACACTGTAAGATGTTGATCTTTGACCAAATGGATTTACGCCATCCATAGCCAAGCCTAAAGCACAAATTTGAGCTTCCCTGGCAAAATTTGACCATGTTTCATTTATATGTTTCCATGTTCCACAATCTGTAGGAATCCGTAGCACACCATCCGAAGATTTATTCTCCTCATGCCATGATGCTAGGGCAGCCATGGACTTACATTCAAAGAAATGCTTGATGCGAGAAAGCAGAGGAAAATGTTGCAAAATCTTTTGCAAAAATTTTCTTCCGTGGAGATCTACTCGATATCTCTCGGAATCACATTTTGGACACTTCTCCATGTCTATGTATTCTCCTCTGAAAAGAATGCAGTCGTTAGGACAAGCGTGGATCGAATTGTAATCCATCCCCAAGTTTCGCAAAATCTTTCTTGCTTCCTCTCGGGAATCTGGCATCACATTATCAGTTGGCAGTATGTGCTCTTTGAGCAATCTACACAACGAAAAAAATACAGAACAATTGTGTAAAAATCTATCAGATCATTATACATCTAGAGTTTTTTATTAAAGTAAATTAATTGTAATAGATCACCTGAAAAGCGCTATGACACTAATGTCGCTCCATCCAAACTTTGCCTGCATGGTGAGAAGAAATAGGAGCGCCTTCAATCTAGACACACGTGCTCCATTATACAATGGCGTATCGGCTTCACTTTTCATATCATCATAGATAATCCTTTCTGAATCCATGATCGTCTCGATCATTTTATCAATCTTGGACTCAAACATGCCTCGTTGGGAATGTGGTCTGCATGATCATCCCCTGAGCTGTCAGAGGCTACATCTTGTGGCCTCACATATGCTGCTTGACCTAAGCGCTTGCGAACACGTCTATTGGGTTTCAAGATTGCCGCCTGTTGGCCAGTGTCAGAGTCCAACGAGTTATAATTGGCAACAACTCGATCTATAATAGATGGATCGAACTCGCTAAATTTACGAACGTGTTGCATAGAAACGCGTCTTGTCCATCGCACAACATGCTTGCATTGATTACAAGGACATGAGATCCTCGTTGGGAGATAGGTGTTTCAGTTGGACGGCCCAACATCCTCGCCACTACTCATAATGAGGGTAAAAACCTTATAAACTGGACAACAAATTTAATCTTCTATTGGAATTCTTTGTCTTTTATCTCTCTCTCTCTCTCTCTCTCTCTCTCTCTCTCTCTCTCTCTCTCTCTCTCTCTCTCTCTCTCTCTCTCTCTCTTTGTTCACACTGTAACTACCTCACATTCTCTAGTCATGTCCAATCCCGCACACCTCGATCTAGAGGTGCACGGAGATCAGAACCACCGGGTTATAATCTCGTCTTTATTGTTCAATGCGTATATTTGTGGGTACAAAAAATGTACACACCCACGTCTACATGATAGTGCTGAGAGGCGGAAGTGAAAAAAATAGACCCGGTGGCCTCTACACCAAGACTATGCACAATGGCCTCATCATGGGGAATACACAATAGAGGCACCACCTAGCAAGATATGCGGCTAGGACGCATACATATACACAATGAAGCATGCATGGAAAACAATTCCAAATCCACGCCCAAATGTGGAATGGGGTGGTCGGAGAATAAGGTGAGAGGAGTGGTGAGTGAGTGAGAATGGGCTCGCTACGCGTGCATGTAGTAAGGAAGATAACGAGGTCAGGGATACATGCAAGTATGCTCACTTCTCATACAAAAGGTGGCGAATCCGCACACCTTAAGATGGAAGTAGCAAGATGATAGGACTATGAGAGGGAGAGAGTGTGTGTGTGTGTGGTGGCGAATCCGCACACCTTAACATAAGCAGAAAAAAAATGGCAAGGAACAAGCATATACCATACTCACAATGAGATGTATCCAAAGCGACACAAAGTATGGCACCAAGATGGAGTGTGTTGATTGCTTGCAAAAGATGAATACAATAGGTAGCGTATGGCAGGAAAATGAGAAGGGAACAAGATCGTAGGAGGCATAATGGAGAGATGGGAGTTGATGGCGAGGAATATCATGAGTGTGTCCACCCTTCTTCTTCTTGAAATTGTGCCTTCAACCCTTAATTACAAGTGGTGCGGAGGTGTGGTGCTCATCTTTTGTGCATGGTGATGGTGATGATGATGGTGTTGTGATTATGTGATTAGGGTTCATGCTACAAGCATGTAGCACAAGAGTGTGTATGGATAGGTGTGTGTGTGTGTGTGTGTGTGTGTGTTCTCCTCCCCAAAGTGAGCTCTCATGGCCTCCTTATATAGGGAAGGAGGGAAGGATTTAGTAATATTTCTATTTGAGGTGAGTGTCCCACTTTGGTGACTAGGAAAATGGGGTGCATGTGACTGTGGCTCCCATCTTGTCTCCTCATTATTTAAAATACCAGAGTCAATAGAGAGAGAAGAGAGAGTGTGGGTAGGATGTAGAGGATAGGAAATATTTACAATAGTCTAGCTTGGATAGACATAAGCTTATTAGGGAGAGAAGAGAGAGGTAAGAAAATTATAAGAGAGGTTGTCGAAGGTGGATATTTGTTGATGAGGATGGATCCTCCAAAAATGGTGATAGAATTACTCTAGACTAGCCAAGACCTCATTAAAAGAGCCTTGTCTCTTGTAATCATGCTTGAAGACTTGTAGAACCATAGCCATTCTAGAAGGAAGAAAAGTGGGGATGGCCTGTGTCACCATTACACGAGAAAACTGGGGTCCACTACAAAAATCATATCTCCGTGTTCATAACTCCAAAAATTCTGAAAAAAATTGAGCTAAAAGTTGAGATCACGAGCTACATCTTTCATGTTGAACGCTCCTTCAAATTTGGGGTTCTTCTTTACTTAAAAAATTCAGCCAAATAATGTATTATTTGTGTCTGCAAAAGTCTTTTGGTGGTCCCCTTTGAGTGGACTTCTCTCTTGCCTTCAAGTGTAAGCTCCTTCATGTGTATGAAAACATGACCTAGAGTGTTGAAAAGATTGGCAATCATCTAGATGGAGGTATTATTGAAATTTGAAAGTGGGGTTGAGGTTTGAAAATGAAAACTACTGAATAAAATATTTGGTAGAGTGGAATAATATACATACATGAAAAAATATATTAGAAAATACTAGAATATATATATTTAATATTTTTAAGGTCAAAAGAGAGATCAACAAAGAAAGCTTACTTATTATGCTACATCGTGATTGATTAGCATAAGTATTATTTATTTAATAAAGGCTAAAACGTTAGTAAAAAAGGGAAGAAAAATCAAAAGTAATTTATATAGTAGGAAATATTTTTGGTAAAAGAGAAAAAAATATGGGGGGTTCCCATGCATGGAAAAGCTTGCCTCAGTGCATGTAGTGGACAAAACCCCTTTGCCTCTTCTCTAGCTGTAGCATTTCACAACATCTTAACATCGTTTCGCAGTAGATCTTTGTTTGTAGCATGCAGATACGCCATTCTTGCAATGTAGTTGATGCCTAATCAAAGCACTTAATTCTTACTCTAGATTTGACGGGCTGTGGTGTGTGTGTGTGTGTGAGAGAGAGAGAGAGAGAGAGACCCTTGGAATCGTCATCTTGCAGCGCTAATTTTTGTGTAGGCTCAATTTGCTCTTCCATTGGCTGATCATGACGGCTTATTGTATGGTAGTAGCAGTCGAACATGCAAGTGGAATTGCTGGTCCGCATGGACTGTCGAAGCTGTGAGCGCAGGAAATTTTCTCATGTAGAGAAACGGAGTCTTTTTCAATGTTTTTCATATGAGCAAGTGTTTTTCATACAATGCTTACCATCATGAGCGCACCTTCATTGACATGCACTAAAATCTAACCTAAATCTAAAAAAAGCTAGTCCATCAAACATAAATCTAGATCTAATTTAATTTTAAACTCAAAATAAACCTAAATCTAATCTAATTTAACGTAAATCTAAATCTAACATAAATAAACTTAAATCTAATGTAGCATAAATCTAACTAAAAATAAACCTAAATTTTATCTAATCTAACTTAAATAAACCTAGATCTAATCTAACATAAGTCTACATCTAACCTAATCTTTAACGTCTCTTGGGATAGTTTCCTACGATGTTAAAACTCTCTTCTTCTCGTGTGTGTGTGTGTGTGTGGGTGTGTGTATGGTATAACCTTTCTATCACCCAAGTCTGGTAGATTGGTTATGCCATTTCCCTCTTGAATAACAGGTCTTGAGTTCAACTCCTCGTCGACTAGATCTTTAAGGTCTCTTGAATAGTTTCCTACGACGTTAAATTAAACTCTCTTCTTCTCGGGTGTGTGTGTGTGGGTGTGTGTGTGCACGCCAATGAAAGGAGGAAAATGGTATAACCTTTCTATCACCCAAGTGTGATAGATTGGTTATGCCATTTCCCTCTTGAATAACAGGTCTTGAGTTCAACTCCTCGTCGACTAGATCTTTAAGGTCTCTTGGGATAGTTTCCTACGACGTTAAGACTCTCTTCTTCTTCTTCTTCTTCTTCTTCTTCTTCTCTCTCTCTCTGTTTTATCTCTCTCTCTCTCTCTCTCTCTCTCTCTCTCTCTCTCTCTCTCTCTCTCTTCCTCTCTCAATGTGTGTGTATGCATTCTTTGTTTCTGCATGTGTGTGTGTGTTTTTTGTTTATGCATGTGCTCTCTCTCTCTCTCTCTAGATCTCTCTCTCTCTCTCTCTCTCTCAAAAACACAATGTGTGTTTTTGTGTGTGTGTGTGTGTGTGTGAGAGAGAGAGAGAGAGAGAGAGAGAGAGAGAGAAAGAGGGGAAGGGAACATGAGAGTAAGGAGAGGGAAGGAGAATACTTGGATCTCCTTCATCTCCTTGTGTGCGTGTGTGGAGAAGAAAGAGAGAGAGAGAGGGAGAGCGCGGGTTACCTTTGCTTGCTTGAGCGTGCGCCGAAAACTCAGATCTGAGATCTGAGTTTTCGGACGCGCTCGGTTATTTTTTTACCCCTGTCGGCGTCGCTATGGGCGTCGTTATGAGCGTCACTAAGTTACTTATAACTTAGCGACGCCCATAGCAAGGCCGTGGGTTTTCACATTTGAGCGTCGCACTGTGAGGGTTGCTAATATTAAGTACCTCTTGTAGTGTTGGCCATGGAGGAGATTACCTCTACATTGGAGAGTGAGACACGAAGAGAGCTATTCTTTGATATCAATTAAAGCAGTTCGGACACACTTTTCACATTAGGAAATTTTGGAGGTCATTTGGAGGGCCTTATTCAAGAGAGAGAAAACAAGGCACAACCAATGAGCAACAACCTTACGTAACGTAGAAATACATGGAAAGCAACAAAAAAATGAAAGAAAACATTTTAAAATATTTAGTTTTGTCCCATTTTCGTAAGGTAAATTCCTAGTTTTACAAAGTAGGGCCCACTGCTAGGAGCCGTCAAGTTCATGACACCTGACTACTGATTGATAGCTAGCTCTCTCCCTTCATTAAAAGATATCCACTACCTTTATGAAAGGCTTTCAAACATCATTCTCCCTCCATTTTACCTATGGCTTCATCTTCTACCCACCCAAGAAGTTCTAGAGGTTTCTCTACATTGTCCCCAACCAGCCTCACAATTAGTGTGCCAAGAAGACCATGTAGTAGCATAAGCACTATCTCAATCTCAAACTCTCTCACTACAGATAATAGGTGGCAAGAGCAGAGGATAAGCAAAGGTTCTTGGGTTCTTATGCAGCCAAGAAGAAGAGAAAGCTCGAAAGCAACAAACATATTTCGTTTTGCATGGAAAGCAAGAGTTCTGGATTTCAAAGTCGAGGTCGGTAAGAAGACTGTGAAAGAAGTCTTTGTTCAACATGTTTTCACTCACTCTGATGTGATTGCTAATGGCGGTGATGTCTCCATGGTGCATAATCCACGGTAAGTTAATTATTTAGCACTCCTCTATAAATGTTATCTTAATTTCAAATGAGAATCTTTTTTTTTCTTCTCTTATTACATATATATAATTAGGTTATACACATGTTTGTATTTATTTCTATTCTATTACATTCACAAATGTTTATCCTTCGCCATATGAGGAATGGGAGCCACTGGAGTGCAGTATAGGTCTCATCTCTGTGACCCATGCTCATATTGGAGTCTTGCAATATGCTGACAGAAATAGCAAAATCCTGAAAGATGAGAGTATTTTCTTCTATGAAAATTTCTACCAACTCAATCAAAGGAATTAGAGAGGAGTGTTGCTGAAGGTTCCACTACCAACCAATTGGCCTGTTCTCGACACAACAACGAGTGAGGCATTGAGGGACAGGCTCTATAGGGATGTCCAGAGGTCTCTCCGAAACTCTGTATGTAACATTTAATGGCCTAAAATCTTATGTGTAGCGGAAATTAGCATGAACATAGTGGGCATTTCATTAGAATAGATTCCTAATGAGAATTACAAGAGTGCTTGGGTGGAGAGAGCAACAAAAAGCATAACACCTAGTTAGATAGCATCGACAATACTTTCAAAAGAGAGAGCAATTAAGCTATTGACAACAGTTGAGGACCGGATTTGCATGGAGCCGGTCCCCCCTCCAAAAGGCTTTGTATTATGGTTTCTCCCATCAAGAGAGACATTGTACAATACAATTCTTTGTGTTCCTTCAAGACTAGCTAGTGCAATGAAGATGGAAGCTTCATACACCAAGCAAAACACTTAATCAAACACAACTTGAATTATCCCCGTTCTCAGACCCAAGACCTCACACACCTTCGAAGATGGTGAGAGCTAGCAGGGTATGAGAGTAGATTGAGAGGAAAAAGAAGTATCTTACGAGAAAGAAGTACATCTCCTCACATAATCACTCATATTAGCATAGCTTAGCTTAGTAATTAGCTTGGTAGAGAAGATGAGCATGCATTGAAGCTTGGCTCTTGGTTGGATTTGCATCCACATGCCAAGAGAGTGTTGATGTAGGCTTCTATCTCACAAGCTTGGAGTAGGTGATGAGCTCTCCATTAAAGCTTGGGAGGAGATAGAGTATTTTCCCTTCACACATGGTCAAGTGTGAGAGTGTGTGTGTCAATGCCAAGCAAAAAATCAGCCCCCCCTCTCTCTTGGGCGAGCCCTAGCTGCTAAATAAGTCTGGCCTTTGCCTCATTGGACCTCCCCAGGTCAAGCTAATAGGAATTAAGCAGCATAAGTGATAGCCTTTAGACATGTGTCCCCCTTTCCCCTTTTGTGAGAGCTTTAGGTAATTAAATAATTAAACTAAACTCTCATTGGACCCCTTTGCCTCCTGGCCAATAGGAATCAGGCAAGCCATGGGGCTCCTGAATGCTCATTGGACCCCTTGGGAGACTGCCCAATAGTCTTCTAGGAGACTTAATTCTCATTGGTTTCTTTTATTAAATGTTTTTAAATTAATTAAACTAGATTTACTCTAGCTTAATTCTCATTGGTCCACTTCAAGGGTCTTCCAATAGGAATTGGGCACACCTTGTGGGCATCTGGCCTAGGGAGCTGACATGTGTCCCTCATTCCCTTTGTGTAAAGGGAGCCTGTGTGTGTGTGTGTGGCTTTCTCTCTCATCCCCTAGCTTTGGGGCTCGCCCCCTCCCATGTAGGGATGTAGAAAGACTTTTTGGGCACACACTAAGCATCCAATTTTCCCTAGGGTTGACCTTTGGACACAACCTTTGAATTTTGGAACCTTAGCATTTTGGAAGTCTTAATGGGCTGAACCTTAGGGTCTTTTTGGCCCATTGTTTCACATGGCTCTTTTGCAGATGGCCCCCCTTTGGATCCCTATTTTCCCTCCTTTGGATCCCTACTGTGGCCGGTCTGCTAACTTAACCAATATTCTAGCTTTTTCTCCCTTGGCACTTTCCCACATTAAATGATCAGTTTAATATGAGAAAATCATTTAGGAGAATTAGACATTGATTATTATGACATTACCTCTCTCTTGAAATCATAGTCGTCCTCGACTATGGTGTAGAGAAGATAAAGCATATGCATGAGTCCTTTTCTTAGCGGGTAGAGGATCCCTATGTTACCCTACGACATCATTCCATAATGGATGACTAGTCCATTTGGCGCTTGAGAGCCTGAGGCTGCCGCAAGCATGTCTGCACATTAGTCCTATCAGTCTTCCATAGTAGAGTGACAAGCTCTACTTGGTGTTTGGGAGACGTCGTCTCCGCAAACTTGATCTAAGCATGCATACTACTTCATTTTTGTGCACAAATCAAGAAAAAGAGAGTCTTATAAGACAAAAATTTTTGTTCATTTTTAACATTTTTAACATTTGCTTACTCTTGGGAAGCATTGTAAGCATTGACAAGGTTTAGGTTATCCTTTAATTGTATGCCTTGCATCCATCTAGCATCTTCAAAAGGATAATTCTTAAACTTAATAAGATATCGTCGGATAGTCTTACCGCCTCTTAATACCTTGTCTTCATGTCGGAGAATGGACTCGGGCTGCAGCACCTCCTCGTGGTCCTCGATCTCCGGTGGGTCTTCAATAGTTGGTTCTTGAGGTGGCTCTCCTTTGTAAGGCTTTAAGAGGCTCACATGAAAAGCATTGTGTATGAGCCAATGATTGGGCAACTTAAGTTGATAGGCCATCTCATTGATTGGCCTAAGAATCTGGAAGGGACCATAATACCTTTTTGCTAGTTTAGCATAGTACTTTTGGTGGCCCGTAGGATTCTTGCCCGTCGTGTGCCTTAATCGAGCCTTGGGAAACTTTAACAAGACCCAATCGTTTTCTTTAAAGGCTTGGGCTCTTCTGTGCTTGTCAGCAGCAGCCTTTTGCCTTTGCTGTGAGATAGAGATAGCATCCTTAATCTTTTGGAAAGATTCTTGTAGGTCTCGGCTATACTCATCTGCAGCGAAGATCTTCCCATGTACCTTAAGTAGCAAGGGACTTTTTGATCTTCCCTCAATTACCTCGAAAGGTGCTTTTCCTGTAGAAGTATGTACAGTGTTATTGTAAGCATACTCTACTAAGGGTAAGTACTTCTCCCATTGGGATCTTTGATCTACTTCCGTTACATAGGCTTTTAGTAGATCGAGAATGGTTAGGTTAGCTATTTCACTTTGGCCATCAGTTTGTGGATGATAGGCCGAAGAGAAGTTTAGCCTTGTTCCTAAATTCTCAAAGAGACCCTTCCAGAAATTACTGGTCATTCTAGGATCTCTATCCGACACTATGGACATTGGCAAGCCATGGTACTTGAAAATTTGTGAAATGAAGAGGGTTGCCATTTGATGGGCTTTGATAGTCTTTTTGACAGGTATAAAATGAGCTTGTTTACTGAACCTGTCTACTATCGTCCATATTCCTGTATTCCCATGGATAGACTTAGGCAATCCAAAGATAAAATCCATGGATATGCTCTCCCACGGTGAATTAGGGATTGGCAAGGGTTGAAGCAATCCAAGTTGCTTCCCTCTATCAAATTTTGTCTTTTGACATACCACACATTTGGAAACATACTCGTGTATGTTCACTCTCATGGTAGGCCAATAGAAATATGTTTCAATTCCCTTTAGGCTAGACTGAATCCCTCTATGCCCCGCATATGGGCGAGCATGAGATTCATACATTACTTTCTCACGTAGTGAGTTAGTAACGCATAGTCTATTGCCATAGAGAAGATAACCATCTTGTAAAGTAAATGGTTCTTCTTTCTTCCCTAATGCAAGGGCTGAAATCACATCTCTAAAATCGGGATCAATAGCATACTCATCTATCATTGAAGATAGATCGTTGTGAGTTGCTATGGAAACCGCATTCACTCTCGGTCGTCTTGAGAGTGCATCGGCTACTTGATTATGCTTGCCAGCAATGTGAGCAATATGAAAATGAAATTGCGAAAGGAAATTTGCCCACCTCATTTGTTTGTCGGAGAGCTTGTTCTGCGTCATGAAGTACTTAAGACTTTGGTGATCCGTTCGCAGAATGAAAGGAGTCCCCAATAAATAGTGCTTCCATGAGTCTAAGGCATGTAGAACTGCAAGGAGTTCTTTTTCGTATATGCCTAGAGCTTGCTCAACAGGGTCGAGCCTTCGACTCTCATAGCCTATGGCGTGCCCTTCTTGGAGCAAAACAGCCCCAAGGCAATCACCACAAGCATCACATTGGACCTCAAATGGTTTTGAGAGATCCGGTAGTGTAAGCACAGGTTGAGAGATAAGCTTTTCTTGAAGCTTTTCGAAAGCATTGTTCTCCTTAGCAGACCACGTATACCTGACATTTTTCTTTGTTAGGTCATGTAATGGTCCCGCAATTTGTGAGAACTTTTCTATGAAGCGTCTATAGTATGCACACATACCTATAAAGCTTCTTATTTCATGAAGATTCCTTGGTTTAGGCCATCCTTTTATTACCTCTAACTTGGATGGATCCATTTGGATTCCATCTTGAGAGATAATGTGACCTAAATATTGAATCTCTTGCAAGAAAAATTCACTTTTCTTTCGATTAACATAAAGTTTATTCTCTCTTAAAACTTGAAATATTACCTGGAGGTGTTGCTTGTGTTCCTCCAATGAATTAGAGTAGATGATAATATCATCAAAGAACACTCCAGTGAAGGTTCGATGAGGCCTGAACAGCTTCTCCATCAAGCGGTTCAATGTGGCTGGTGCATTAGTCAAGCCAAAAGGCATGACAATGTATTCGTAAAGACCAAATGTAGTACGAAATGCGGTCTTTACAATGTCTTGATCAACTATCCTTATTTAATGATAGCCACTTTTTAGGTCAATCCTACTGAAGTAGGTCGATCCTTGTAGCTTATCAAATAGGTCTTCTACCCGTGGAACGGGAAACCTATTCTTGATAGTGATCCTATTTAGTGCTCTATAGTCGACACACATACGATATGTGCCGTCTTTCTTTTGCACTAATAGCACAGGTGAGCAAAATGGAGATGAGCTAGGCCTAACCATGCCCTTCTCAACTAACTCATGCACTTGCCGCATAATCTCCTCTTGTTGAGCTTGAGAAACTCTATAAGGAGGTTTGTTAGGCGGTGAACTTCCTGGAAGAAGTTCAATTGCATGGTCGTCATTACCTCGTTTAGGAGGTAGCTCACAAGGGATGTCGTCAATAAAGACATCTTGAAACCCCTTGAGAAAATTCGATAACTCTAATTCCTTTTGGTTGCTTTTATTTTCTTTTGCTAAAGCATTAGGTTCATTTTGAGAATCTTTAACAAAAATCATGTACACGGAAATAGAGCTCTTTATTGACTTGTTGAAAGCTGGTGTATGTACAATGGGGATGGTGTTACCCATCTCCTTAGCATCTATATACATGTCCTTTTCCCTGAACTTAAAGGAGATTCTCCTTTCAGGAAATTTAACATGGGCAGCCAGGCGGTCAAACCATGGTGCCCCTAGGATTACATCCTCATGCTTGAGAGGAGAGATAAAGAAGTCCTCTTTGTCCACATAGCCTTGGACATGAAGCCTCAATTTCCCGATTAAGGGAGTGACTGAAGCTTCTTGCCCCTTGAAGGCACTGTCTGCGGGTAGGATATCTCCCATCTCGTAGGATTGTATGCCTAGCTTGGTGGCTAACTCCATAGATATGAAATTGTGAGTAGAACCAGGGTCAAAGAGAATAAAAGCATCATGTTCTCTTACCTTTCCCCAAGCATGGCATAGAGGAGATCCTTTGTGGTGAATTTGGTGAATCTCCTCCTCTTGGATTTCAACCAAGGAAGCTCTAGGAGGATCTTGGCGGTTGTTCTTTTGGGGACAAGCGCGGTACGCATGCCCTTGTTCGCCGCACTTGAAACACCGGTTATCTTTACGATAACGCTCAAGCTCTTCAGGAGAGAGTTTATTCTTTCCTTTGTAAACTCCCTTCTCTTTAGCTTTGTTGGAAGTGCCCTTAGGAGACTTTTGGACATTGTCCTTCCCCTTAGGCTCATTGGAACCCTTGTTTTCCGGGGGCTTATTATTTCTTTTACCCCCCGTTTGGAAATTGATTCGAGAGGCCACCATAGTATGGTGTATTACCGCCGATATGGTACGTGGCCTTTGGGAGTTGACATACTCCGCCATTTCTTCGGTTAAGCCCGCACAAAATTGTTGCTTTTGCTCTCCAAAATCCAACTTTTTGAAGACAGTGGCCTTGAGTTGTAGGTCCCAAAACTTGTCTACATATTTGTGGATGGATTCATTGGGAGAGAGCTTTAAGCTTCGCCATTCGGTGAGTACTTTGTCTTTGGCATCGGTGGCCAAAAACTGCTTCATAATGGAAGCTCTTAAAGCCTTCCATGTTCGTGGAGCTTCACCGTTGGCTCGTAGGCTAGACCACCATTGTCTGGCGGACTTTTGAAAGTGCATAGCTACATGGCGTAGCTTAGAGGACTCCGTGAAGCCCTCATCTCCAAACGCCGCATCGAATTGCTGGATAAAGGCCAAAACTTTGTCTGTAGCACCGAAGGTGCCATCATAGGTAAGGAAAGAGATGCTCTTCCCTCCCTCTTTGAATTTCTTCAGCTTGGACGACCTCTTCCATGCGGCATAGGATTTCCTATGGCCTCTTCTTTTTGATGGTTCAAAAGTTGCACCATCACTTTCTTTAGAAGGTGAAGAATTTGATGAAGGTGGAGAAGAGGGTGACCTCTTTCTCGCCTTTTTCTTGTCTTGATCTTTGTCGTCTTCACCATAGCTTTCATAAGAGGAAGAGGATGAAGAAGATGGAGAAGAGGGTGTCCTCTTTCTCACCTTTTTCTTCTCTTGCTTTTTATCAACCCTCTTTGAATTATGGCGTGGAGAAGAGTGTGATGGTCTTCTCCGCTTGGGTGGTGATGGAGAGCGTTTAGCCCGCCGTCTTCATCGAGCCATCTCCGCCGAGGTGGCGGGAGACTCGCTTCTTTCTCGTTCCTTCGGTGGAGGCTCTTGAATTCTCCTTTGGGAAGGAGATGCATCATCCAGAAGTAAGTTCTTGAGCCCTTCATATGGATTCTCTTCTTCTTCCCGAATCGGAGAGAGACCTCTTTTGGTAGTCTCACAAGGAGGCTTCCTAGGTGTTCTCTCATCATGGTGATGAGCTTGGAGAATCCCGTGAGCACGGAGCTGCCGTTGCACTTCACTTTGGAGAGATGGATTGCCCATGGCTTGTTGAAGCCTAGAAACAAGATAGTTAACAAGCATTGAAGTATCATTAGTAGCTTGCTCATGAGCAAAATCAAAGTTATCAACATTAATTTCACTCTCTTTACTATTGTCAACCATTCTAACAACTTTTAGGTGTAAACTTTTTAGGTGTACTTTGGCACTTCAAGCCCTAGTTGCTACTCCTCTTTACCCCTTTAGAAAAAGCACTCAAGCTACTGTACCCGCGGCTCGAATACCATTAATTGCAAGGAATAGAAGAGAGGGTCTTTCGACACCAAAACAGCACCGGCTCCTGTCAAGCTTCTAATAGCTCAATAGTGGTTAAGCCGTAGGCAAGCCCCGTAGGACTCCACTACTAAGACCATAGCTCTCGACGGTGATGCCCCGTTAACTGCACAAAGGCAGGCGCACTGCAAGGCTAAAAAATCCCTATTCTACTTACTCACAGGCAATTAATAATACCAACCATTTGTAGCTAGCTTGAGGACCTCCCTTCTTGAGCAAGAAAAGAGAAACCTTGAGCTCTGATACCAATGTAACATTTAATGGCCTAAAATCTTATGTGTAGCGGAAATTAGCATGAACATAGTGGGCATTTCATTAGAATAGATTCCTAATGAGAATTACAAGAGTGCTTGGGTGGAGAGAGCAACAAAAAGCATAACACCTAGTTAGATAGCATCGACAATACTTTCAAAAGAGAGAGCAATTAAGCTATTGACAATAGTTGAGGACCGGATTTGCATGGAGCCGGTCCCCCCTCCAAAAGGCTTTGTATTATGGTTTCTCCCATCAAGAGAGACATTGTACAATACAATTCTTTGTGTTCCTTCAAGACTAGCTAGTGCAATGAAGATGGAAGCTTCATACACCAAGCAAAACACTTAATCAAACACAACTTGAATTATCCCCGTTCTCAGACCCAAGACCTCACACACCTTCGAAGATGGTGAGAGCTAGCAGGGTATGAGAGTAGATTGAGAGGAAAAAGAAGTATCTTACGAGAAAGAAGTACATCTCCTCACATAATCACTCATATTAGCATAGCTTAGCTTAGTAATTAGCTTGGTAGAGAAGATGAGCATGCATTGAAGCTTGGCTCTTGGTTGGATTTGCATCCACATGCCAAGAGAGTGTTGATGTAGGCTTCTATCTCACAAGCTTGGAGTAGGTGATGAGCTCTCCATTAAAGCTTGGGAGGAGATAGAGTATTTTCCCTTCACACATGGTCAAGTGTGAGAGTGTGTGTGTCAATGCCAAGCAAAAAATCAGCCCCCCCTCTCTCTTGGGCGAGCCCTAGCTGCTAAATAAGTCTGGCCTTTGCCTCATTGGACCTCCCCAGGTCAAGCCAATAGGAATTAAGCAGCATAAGTGATAGCCTTTAGACATGTGTCCCCCTTTCCCCTTTTGTGAGAGCTTTAGGTAATTAAATAATTAAACTAAACTCTCATTGGACCCCTTTGCCTCCTGGCCAATAGGAATCAGGCAAGCCATGGGGCTCCTGAATGCTCATTGGACCCCTTGGGAGACTGCCCAATAGTCTTCTAGGAGACTTAATTCTCATTGGTTTCTTTTATTAAATGTTTTTAAATTAATTAAACTAGATTTACTCTAGCTTAATTCTCATTGGTCCACTTCAAGGGTCTTCCAATAGGAATTGGGCACACCTTGTGGGCATCTGGCCTAGGGAGCTGACATGTGTCCCTCATTCCCTTTGTGTAAAGGGAGCCTGTGTGTGTGTGTGTGGCTTTCTCTCTCATCCCCTAGCTTTGGGGCTCGCCCCCTCCCATGTAGGGATGTAGAAAGACTTTTTGGGCACACACTAAGCATCCAATTTTCCCTAGGGTTGACCTTTGGACACAACCTTTGAATTTTGGAACCTTAGCATTTTGGAAGTCTTAATGGGCTGAACCTTAGGGTCTTTTTGGCCCATTGTTTCACATGGCTCTTTTGCAGATGGCCCCCCCTTTGGATCCCTATTTTCCCTCCTTTGGATCCCTACTGTGGCCGGTCTGCTAACTTAACCAATATTCTAGCTTTTTCTCCCTTGGCACTTCCCCACATTAAATGATCAGTTTAATATGAGAAAATCATTTAGGAGAATTAGATATTGATTATTATGACACTGTACCACTAAATTGGTGAAACTTGTAAATTTTTTTCCTATTGGTCTCTTTGTTGAGTTATTTCATACCTGCAAAGTACATGTTGCTAAAACAATGCTGCTCTAGAAATCATTTGATTTCCTCTTGTGTGATAAGCTTCTTGATCGAGGGTGATATGTGAAAGAAAAAAATGGAATATGTTGCAAGATTGCTCTTGAAACTTCCATAGTCAAGTATATGCTTGCGACACAGACATTAATAATCTCCTTTTGGTCCAAGCGTTCTCACATTGTTGAAGGTTGCTATGTGCCTATGGATCAAGAGGTAGCAAGTTTGGAAAACAATGCTATCATAGACATGGAAGTGGTGGACAAAGACCTAAATCTTATGACAGTAATTACAATAAGGCAGCAATGCAATCTTTTGCAACTTCGACATGACATAGTGGAGGAGACTGCCGACATTGACTCCGTAAACTTTTCTTTCTTGCTGGACAGACGAAGAGTAATGCAACAAAGGGAGAAGTTTTTTTGGCCATATTCAAATTGTGCCCATGTAATCATCCCTGACTGGATTCAACTAAATGTAACATTTTTGACTAGTTTAATCTTAATATCAAGTGTTTGCTCAAGAATCTCTCTCTCTCTCTCTCTCTCTGAGTATTCGAAACACATAGACAGATAGACAGTATCAATTTAAGGTATAATCAATGAATTACTAAGTACATTTGTAAGTACAAATTTTGATGTGCTCAATGGGCTTAAGTACATTGCTTGCAGGTATGGGACCAAAATGTCCTCTAGGTAAAAATTGTGAAGATGCCCTTCAGACAAAGGTGGGGATATAGTAGTGTCGGATGGACTAAGTAAACCCTTATGTGGTGTGTCATCAATCGACAAAATGTTGAAAGCATCATAAGGTACATTGATCTGCTCAAAGTGCTTGTAGAAAAGTGGTACATTGACTTTATTTGGGTGGAAATGTCTCGCAATGGTATTACAATTTCTTTGACTGTACACAAAATAAAAAGCCGATCGCTGAATTTCAGACAAATTACAAACTATAGAAACAAGGGGATTCACATTATGGGCCTGCATTGAAGACCAGATAGCAACCCTAAACCTTGGAATCAAAAAATACAAAAATTCCTTTGTGCCTAGTCGCATTAATACTCTGACATTTCCCAAGCGGAAACTACGTGAATCGTAGAACTCTGTATGTACACTGAACGACTGTCGTAGCAGTAGCAATCCATTGAGATCCAAGAAAACCAATCTTTGCAATCATTTTGTGCATACATATAAGTAGTTAGAAACAAAAAAGAATTTATTATTTAAGTACAATGGATATTACCGGAACAACCATATCTACTTGAAGCAAGAGTCCATACTGGTCATTTCTAATGTTGACATTTTGTTGTTGAGTGTCAATGTTTTCTTGTGTATTGCCAAGGGTGTCCACCTCTTGTGCTTGTGCAGTACATGACTCTTGTGTTTCCATGGCCGAATGGTTAAACTATTCTATTGTCTGTTCCTAGCCTTGATTTGTAATATTGGCCTCCTCCCCTAACACTCCCTTATCCTCCTCTGCTTGGCCTAGAAACTCTGTTGCATTCTTCGTCTCTGAGGAGCATTTTACATCTGTATTTTCAGGGGCTTGGTCTACTTCACATTGCTCAACCCCAACTTCGGATTCAGCCGCTCCAACTACAAAGTTTACCGGTGTCTTTTCCTCTAATATGGGGTTAGTTTGAGAAATTTGTTTTAGGGTGTTGGAAACTAGCCTGAATACCTCTTCACCGGTCATTGTTAAAGCTATAATATGGTCGTCGACAAAACTGTCTTCTGCATCTAAAATTCTTGGGGTTGAAAGAGATAGTAGATGTTGAATCATTGAAGCATGGTACCTTTGTATTATTTTCCAAAGCATTCTGCAAAATTAGGTTGACTTTAATTAATAATAGCACTAATTTTGGACCATACCATAACAAGGAATTACCTTTGACATAAATGGATGAAGAGCAGAAAAACTCTGGAGTATATACTCTGCATGGAGAAGACATCTCCAACCACAGGAATTTGGATCTGTCTGATTAGGCACTTTGACAGCTTTAAAGGTGGACTTGTACAGTTCATGATTTCCATAGAGTTTTCCATAGACATGAAGTAATCTTTTTATACATCTGTAAACAGTGAAGGTTATTTATTATTAACAATATTCAGGCCATCAACCATTCCCCAAATAAACACTAAAGGATTTATCAACACTTACACTCTTATCTCTGAATGTGTTGCTTGTATGGAGTTGATAGTTCATACCACTTGTTTGTCCAATTCTATACATACAAGGCTCCAATGATTTTCTGATTCGTATGGCAACACCAATGTTGTCACCTGGAGCATTGGACAGTGGACAAACCATCTCTCCAATGTGCCATGAGGGGTGTTCTTTATATGGAGTGGCACAGACATTTGTGGATCTAAAATATAAATTTCATTTTGGGTTTCTTGAGGGAGCTGGCTCTTTATTAAGCTACAATCACAAACAAGGATTTAATTAGAGGCCAAGTACCAACAAAGAAAGATCTTAAAGGTAGAGATGAGCACTTACTTTAGGCATACATAAACAATAGAGTCGGTAATTTGAGCATTTGGATCTTTCAATATCCCAATATCAACACAGTCCAATGCTAATTGCCTACTGCCATCAGCAAGGGGAATTCTTGCTAACAGTCCCTCTGTCATGGAGTGTAATACATCATTGTTTCTTTCATTTAGCTCTGTGGTAACTTGCCCATAATGTCTCCTCTGGGCCTCTTCATCAGCAACAACATCAAACTGTATACTCTTTAACTTCTCTGCTTCAGAGTGACGTCTTTCTTCTTGCTCAGCTCTGGCTCTTGTGTTCACCTCATGAGTAACCTCATGAATCTTAACCCCTTGAACTCGGCGGCCTGGTGGTATTAGCAGTATATCTTTCATTTTGGGATCAATAAACTCATTAGGGATAAGGAGATTTTGTATCTCTAGCGTACTCTCTTAAGAGTCTCAGTGTCCTTGTCCATTATTGTCACGGTGAGCATGAGCAGCAACAATGGTAATATCATTAAAATACTCCAAAAGAAAATGTTCTACTGCTTCTTGAAGACACAACAGGGCAACTGCCTTCCGCCTCATTGCACCAACACATGCTTCCTCATAGATTTGTCTCACTGCTCTTTGAAAAGGAAGTTTAGGGACACAAAGCTTAATACATTTCTGAGCTTTCCTGATCTCCCTAAATAAACCCATGTTTCTTTGAATATTCTTTATTCTTGGGCCCTTCAATATCTTCATTGGTTTACCTGAAGTTTTCTTCTTACTAGCAGACCTTCCACATGCTTTCTTTGCAAGCCCCGGTCCTTTCCCTGCCTTCCTTGCTGGTGCCTTAGTTCTTGCCATTACACTGAAAGAGAAAAATGCAGAGGATCACTCACTCACTCTCTCTCTCTCTCTCTCTCTCTCTCTCTCTCTCTCTCTCTCTCTCTCTCTCCCCCTTTTTTTGGGATCACAGCACGCCGGCTCAGATTTGACATGGGCTGATAGCCTACTACACGTCGTGATCCACAAGGGGAAGGAGGAAAATTAGAAACTTAATTCAAGCCTTTTAGACAACAAGTCCCAATTTTAATAATGATTATTAAATTGAGTATCTCTCTCTCTCCTTATCTCTCTCTCTCTTTCTCTCTCTCTCTCTCTCTCTCTCTCTCTCTCTCTCTCTCTCTCATTCTGTCTCATTCTCTCTCTATCTCTCTCTCTCTCTCTCTCTCTCTCTCTCTCTCTCTCTCTCTCTCTCTCTCTCTCTCTCTCTCTCTCTCTCTCTCTCTCTCTCTCTCTCTCTCTCTCTCTCACCACCACCCCGATTTTTGTGGATCACGACGCGCGGGTTCATCTTTAAGCCAGGCTAGTTTTTGTCCACGCATCGTGATCCACAAGAGGATCGAGAAAAATTGTAATCTATATTTTTCCTTGTAAGCAACAAGACTCAATAGTTTTGTAGGATACTCTGTGTGTGTGTGTGTGTGTGTGTGTGTGTGTGTGTGTGTGTGTGTGTGTGTGTGTGTGTGTGTGTGTGTGTGTGTCTTTGTATGGATCACGAAGCGATCGAGGACACAAAAGCAAGCAAAGAGAACACTCTACTACGCGCCGTGATCCATTTTATGACATCCCTCTGTGTGTGTGTGTGTCTTTGTATGGATCACGGCGCGAGTACACAAAAGCAAGCAAAGAGAACACTCTACTGCGCGCCATGATCCATTTTATGACATCCCTCTCTTTGTCTTTCTTTGTCTCTGTCTCTTCTTCTTTCAAACCAAGCAAAGTTTCAAAAATACTATCTCTCACACTCTCTCCATCTCTCTCTCTCTCTCTCTCTCTCTCTCTCTCTCTCTCTCTCTCTCTTTATCTCTTTTTGACTCTTCATCTACAAAAATCACTATGGAAATACCTCTCTATGTGGAATTCAATTGGAAGAAAACGCGTGTAGAAGCCTTGCGTCTTGGTTGCAGAGGATGTCTCGGCTGTAGGTGTCTCTCTGTCTCTCTCTATCTTTATTTTTTAGCCTTTTGAGTTTTTTTATGAAGACTTTTAATTTTTTTATGAGTACTGTTTTTTGTAGTGCGATTGTACTTTATTAAAAAAAGAAATATCGCACTCATTGCACTTTATTCCCTTTGAATTTATAGTCATTTCTGTTTTTAATTGAAATGTACAATTTTTTTAAATTAAATGTTTATTTTTTAGAGCACATATGACTAAATAAAAAAATTGTCGTGTCATAAAAACTAATATCTAATACTCCCAAATGATTTTCTCATGTTAAACTGATCATTTAATAAATTAATGTACCAAGGGAGTAAAAGCTAGAATATTGGTAAGGCTGACAGCAGACCGGTCTCTGTCATGGATCTAAAGGGGGACACCCTGCAAAAGAGCAATGTGCTTCTATGAGGATTAAAAGACCTAAGGTTCAGCTCCATTAAGACTTTCATAGGCTAAGGTTCCAAAAACTAAATCTTTTATCCAATAAGCAAAGGGAAATTGGATGGTCATGGCAAGACTAAAAAGTCTTCCCACATCCCTAGGAAGGAGGGGGCGGGTCCATATTGTAGGGCATGAGAGAGAAACACACACACACACACACACACACACTCCAAGGCTCCCCCTTTACACAAAAACAATACTAGACACATGTCAAGCTCCTAGGCCAGTTGCCCCCAACCTCCCCTCAAATCCTATTGGATGGCCATAGAGGTGGACCAATGAGAATTAGGCTAGAGTAAATTTAGTGTGATCAATTTAAAAATGTTTGATAAAAGACATCCAAACCCATGGCTTCTAAATCAATAAAGAGAGAAACGGTTGTGGATGCATTGGCTTCATCATCTTTGAGTTCGTCATCCTCCATCTCATCATCTTCATCATCATAACAATCATGCATTCTCGCTAAGACTTGCTGCCGCCGGACTTGATTTATCGACCTCCCTCTCCTCTGTTTCCACATCATCCAAAGTCGGAGGTGGAAGAGGGTCGAAGATGATCTCCACTTCATTATTGGAAAAAATGGTTCTCCCCCGAGGTGTTAAGAGACTTACGAACCAAAGTTTTGGTTGGTGGATTGCTGGGATATAGATGACCTATAAAAGAGAAGCTCAAAGTGAGTAACATTGGTATAATTAATGCTACAAGAAAATACGAATAAAAAAGGTACATGTCACTCATTTTCTCACAATTGCGCGGTAAAACTAAAGTCATACATCCCTGTGTGATGCACACTAGAGTCCACCATGTAGAGACCATTCTCATGTCATCTAGACATATTTGCAAACCACTTGCACTGGAAGATGAAGGTATGAAAGTTTCTCAAATCAACCTTTAGTATCCTTTCAATAGTTTTGCAATACCTGATCCATCACCATTTGTGTCAAAGTTGCCCATGATGCACAATCCATGGTGGTTCTACTCTCGTCAATGTGGCGTGTACGAAAGTGACGACCCTTTGACCACATAGAGTTAAAGGAAAGGCACTACAAAATAGAAAAATATCTTTTATCAAATACATATTAAAGATAATTTCAAGCAAAAAGTTTACAATATGGTTTAGGTATATGAGTACTCTACCTTTGGTATGCAGCCTCGTGCATACTCCCATTCTTTGCTGGTGATGTCTTCTCAACACGCTTTTGCCTCGGTCATTCTCTCATGAATCCACTCTGCACTAATGAGATCTGGAAAACATGCAACGTGTCTAGGCATTGGGGGTGCCCTCCTTCCTCCATGTGCTTGTTTCCATGCTTCTCTCTCTTGCAAACGCCTTGCCTTTGCCATTGTCCACAAGTCCACCCACTTGGTCATAATCTTTGCATTGAGAATAGAAAATTTATTGACCACTTGGGATAGATTCATATCCATGTTAAGTAGTTTTCCCTTTCCACTTGGAAAGTGCATGTGAAGTCATCCTTGCATCTTCCTCGTCTGACCACATGCGAGGCATTGAAGGATCAACTTGTGCCAAATACTCTGATATTTAAAAAAATGCCTCTTGAATGATCCACCCTTCAGCCATACATGCCTCTGGTTGAGACCGTAGCCGCAAAAAATCTTTGAGAGTCTTTAAAAACCTCTTTAAGAAGAACATCCATCGTGCGTGCACTACTCCACATATAGCCATCTCCTCCACCACGTGAACCAAGAGGTGAATTTGACTAAGAAGGTCCAATCGAGGAAATGCATCTTCAATGGTACACACAATTTCTGTTGCAAGTGTTTGAGCAGCAGGAATAGCATCTATTTCGATTTCCTTGGAGCTCACAAATTTGCAAGAAAACACACAAGGATACACTAAGTGCTAGTTAAAATTATTGTGTACATAAAAAAGGTGTAGTTGAGTAGAGTCTTATGGTGTACCTTACTAGCTGTCCTAGTTTGAAAATAGCGTCCCTGACTTTCTTGTCCCGCCATATACACATTCTCACCGGCATAATGAACTACAATGTAAATCAGGAAAAGCGAAAGTGAGGGAAAGTCATACACACAAACTATAGATAGAATAGGGAGTATGAAGATTACCTGAAGCATCTTGTGCCAATCATTGGAATTCAACCCATACAATTGAACACTTCCGCCCTTCTTCGATTTTGTGAAAGCTCCCTTTAGCGACCTCATGTATTCTGTTGGTGTGCGAATAGAGGCAATGGTACCCTTCACCTTGTATAATTCTTCTTTGACTAGCATCCATGCATATGGTGCTTTAGGAAGCACAATCTTTCCATTTGGGGCACGACATGGAGTATCAGAGGTGGGGAGACGTTTTAAAAGCCTCAAATCCTCCCTCGCACCCAAAGAGTCCTTATTGCCAATAATGTGGTCCCATAGTGTTTGGGCTACATTCTTCAATGTGTGCATGGGATCCAAGAGATGTTGTATTTTTTTAATTCTTCCAATATGGAAGCCTTAAAATATGGAATATCTTGATATACCTTTTGGTGGAGGACACGGAGCCGGATTTTTGTTGTGCTGTTCTTCCCAAATGGTTGCCCAATCTGCCATCGTGACCTTTAGAGGGGTCTTCCCATTTGTTGGAGCCTTGTGCTTGTTATGCCCTTGGAGTAAGAAATGATGGTTGTTTGAATAGATTACCTTGCGCAAGGAATCGGGCCTCTACATCACCAATGATGGCCCGCAAGTAGGACATGCATTGTGCCCTGATGTGGACAACCCTGCATACATATCATATCGTTAGAGAGATGAGTGAACTAAAGGGAAAGAGGGAAAGATAGATAGAGAGAGAGAGAGAGAGAGAGAGAGAGAGAGAGAAAAGGGGGTTTTCAAAAATCTCTCCAAGCCCAAGATAGTCGTGCATAGTCCACATAAGGATTTCCCTCACAAAGGCCTCTCTCCCCCCCTTTGCAAGTGAGACATCGACAACACGAATGCCTCTCCATAACTCCTCCAACTCCTCGATGAGGGGCTCGAGGTAGACGTAAATATTTGACACTTTGTACTTCCCTGGCACAAGCAAGGAAAGAAGTATATTGCCCTTCTTGGTTGTCTCCCATGGTGGAATATTGTACTTGATGATCACCACAGCCCAAGTGCTCCATGAAGTAGACTTAGTGCCGAAGGGGTTGACACCATCACTTGCTAACCCAAACCTGAAGTCTCGAGGCTCCAACCCAAACTCTAGCCATTGAGTTTCGATGTGCCTCCATGCAGCTTAATCGGCAGGGACACGCATCATTCCATCATTTGAGTGGTGGTTGGCGTGCCACACGAGAAGCTCCACGGTAGAACTGCTTTTAAACATGTGTTGGATGCGAGGAATTAATGGAAAATATCTCAATACTATTTGGGGTAGGTGCGCCCCGCTCACTCCGGTCTTGTATCGTGCCTCTCCGCACATGGGACATTTGAGGTTGCATGTGCGTGATCATTGTGGTATAACATGCAATTGTTGACGCACACATGGATGCGCTTATACTCCATTCTAAGTGCAGTGACATACGATCTAGCTCGTCGACGATCTGGAGGCATGTGGTGATTTTCTAGCAACATTTTGTCCATCAAAGTATAACAAACAAGCGTATTAGTATAATTGCTAGAAGTCGGCACCATAAAGCGAGTGGAGAGTATATAAAAGCCACATTTCATACTTACAAAAGTAGTGCATCGACACTTGCATTACTCCAACCGAATTTTGCTTGCATGTTGAGGACTTTCGACGATGCTCGGAGCACTGAGTACCATGCACCTTCATAAAGAGGTGTTCGGGCACTCGCCATCAATCTATCCTCCGTTTTGGGAGCCCGGTCGTTTAGTGCAAGGCTAATAATCCTCCTCGCACACGTCGCGCTCATGAGCTAGTAACTTATCACACATGTCGAACATGTGCTCATCCTTTGCCTCAAAGTGCGACGGAGATGCCATAGGAGCTGCCGAAGTAGAGGCAATGGGAGGATCACCACGCGGTGCACCCAAATTGCCCAATCGCTTTTGCCTCTACCGTTCAGTGCCTTGCGCGCCGGTGCACCACCACTGAACACAGACCATAGGGGAACCTCCTCAAGCGACAGGTGAGTCGCGCTCTCATCTCTCTTAGCGCTTTTTCAAGGATGTTAAAGCCCTTCGTTCTCCACATGATCCAAGGCAATGCGCCTCAAGCGAGGGATTGCCCTTTTGTGCTTGGCGCAAGGACAATATATGGAGTTTTTCCTTGAGCCAGCGATCGCGCTTAGCGCCTCCAGGGGGACCATGATCATCCCAGTCGATGTCTTGCACACGCGAAAAGTTGTTTATTTAGTCATGTGTCCTAAAAAAAAATTACATGAAGTTAAGTTCAAAGAGAGTAAATGACAATGAGTGCTAAAATTTATTTTTAACTAGAAGAAAACTTAAAAGATGCAATTAACAAACATTTAAAAGTGTACAAAATAAAGTTAACCTAGCTGGCAATCGCGTTACAACAAAAGGTAAACACAAAACAACGCTCCTCCCCCTCCTTCCCTATTGTTTTTTGTACTACACACACACACACACACACACACACACACACACACACACACACACACACACATGCATAAACCCTAAAGAAATAAAAAAAGTAGAGATATCAAGACACACCTCGTTCATTTTCCAAATGGTTCCTTTGTTGAAATGTCTCTTTGTGCGTGGTAGAGAAGAGACGCTTGTTTGGAAATGGTTGCGTTTCTCGGCTTGTTAGATTTGCAAATGTTAAAAATGTTAGGTTTGTTAGAGACAGTGAATGTAAGATAGAGATAGAGGTAGTGAATGTTAGATAGAAATGTTAAGTTTGTTAGATAGAAATGTTACAAAGAAATAGAGAGAGAGAGAATAGAAAAAGGAGAGAGAGAGGGATAGAGAGAGAGAGAGAGAGAGAGAGAGAGAAGGAGAGAGAGGAAAGATAAATAAATATATATATACATACATACATATATATATATATATATATATATATATATATATATAGAGAGAGAGAGAGAGAGAGAGAGAGAGAGAGAGAGAGAGAGAGAGAGATAGATAAAGAGAGAGAGAAAGATAGAGAAAAAGGGAAAGAGAAAGATAAATAGAGAGAGAGAGAGAGAGAGAGAGAGAGATAAATAGAGAGATAGGGATAGAGGGAAAGAGGGAGAGAGAGAATTAGAGATATCCATTGACAGAAAGAGATAGGCAGAGAGAGGAAGATAATGAAATAGGGAGATAAAGAGCAATGATTGTAGATGGAGCAACCATTTTGTGGTGTACGCAGTGCAGATATGCTCCTGCTTCTGTAAAGTGCTATGAAAAAGGCCTTCTTTACGTGATGCCGACATACTTTCTACTCTCCTCTCCTTAACTTCTCTATATTTCTCTCTATCTCTCTTCCTATCTCTTTCTCCCCAATGAATAAGCATTAGGTTGGATAGCTTTTAACGATACCGTGCCTCAGAATGGAGGCAGACATGCGTGCAAAATGGAGGCAAAGTAATCCCTCAAACAAGGAGCTGCTCTGAAGAGATGTTACGCAAGAAGCACAATAAAGAAGCTCTTCTTCATAGCACTCTACAGAAGCAGCAAGCACTCTCGCACTCCACACAACACAAAACAATGGCTACATTTACAACCATAACTTCTTATCTCTACTTAAAATGATGGCTACATTACGTATATGTATATATATTTGTGTGTACGGGAGTATAACACTCGAAGGTTAGACGCTTCCTCTTGGATATAGTCCCTTTTTTAATCATGGCGTTGCGGTCATTGGTCCACTCTTGTATGGATTACCGCAACGTACCTTTGGTTTTACCATGGTTGAGACTGTGATGATATCTAAAGAGGTGCCACTTGACCTTTGGTACTACTAGCCTCTACTTAGGTCTACTAGTATGTATATGTATCTATTTGTTTGTGTGCTAATATACTTGTGTACATATTTATAGATGAGTGAGTAGGGGAGAAAGCTTAATCTTATATTTCTCTTTGTAATGTAGATGTCAGATGAGAGACAACTTGGTGGGGAGCAGCCAAGTGGCTCTTCCTTTGGTTGGTTCACATCCCAGGTGGGCTCCCACCCGGGGTGGACATCGCCTCTAGTGGACCCGAGTCTTGAGTCGGTGAGAATAAGCAAAAAAATAAAGAATACTTGTGGCTAGTTAACCCTAAACCATGAGTGTCATAGGTTTATTTTTGTTATTTGTAGGCATGGCCATCCTACAGCTACTCTTCTCAGGTTCCTCCATCGATCGTAGATCCAACCCTACAGCGGACTCTCTTTACGAGACCAGTACCTCCGAGAGACAGAGAATTTGTTTTGTTGCTACACTCTGTAGCAGCTTGCGAGCTACGGTATTTCTCCGTAGACTACACCATGGGGGAGTCAGGGAGGGATTCCTTACCTACAGAGCCTCGCACCGACGGCTCAGTCTACAACCCCTTCTTGTCGTCATACTCCCCTTCCATTGCAGGGTCCCACTCCCATCGCATGACAGGGCCCTACGTGTATTACATTTGTCACCGCAGTTCATTTTGCCAATCAATTCTTTATGCCTATGATGTTGTACAATTGTCATTATTACATTTGCCAATCAATTCATTTTGCCTATGATGTGTACAATTGTCAATTTTGCAAACAATGCGTCTTGTGGGTGACTATTTTGGGTCTATTATCTACCCTTGCACTTTTTTAAAAAAGTGAATCAAGTACAATATGGTTGATGGGTGGCAGGGCATTCAATGCCCTGTCACCAAAAAAAAATTCTCTCGGGCGTCGCTATAACCGTCGCTATTTATGGCTCTGGAGCATCGCTATAAGCGTCGCTATAGACTTCTGTGTAAACGCCGCTATAACCGTCGCTATGAGCGTCTCTATATAGCGACGCTTATAGCGACGCTCTTGTAGCGACGCTATTAGCGACGGTTTTAGCGACGCCGGGGGTTATAAAAACCCAGTGTATTTCCGTCGCTAACAGCGTCACAAGAGCACACAACCTCTTGTAGTGACATCTTCAGAAGAACTTAGACTGTCATTGCTTTCTTTCTCTTTGGATTCCTCCTCTCGAATGGGAGAGAGTCTTCTTTTGGGGGTCTCTTCAAGAGGCCTCCTAAGCTCTCTCTCCTCTAGGAGAGGAAGGGAAATTCCATAAGCACGAAGTTGTTGAGTAACTTCGGCTTGCAAAACAAGGTTGCCCATAGCTTGTTGCAACCTAGTGACGAGATAATTCACAAACATGGGAGCATCATCATTAGCACCTTCATGTGCAAAATCAAAGCTATCAATGTTCATTCTACTCTCTTGATTATTGTCAGCCATGTTAACAAAATTTATGTTTATACTTAGTGTATGCTTTGGCAATACAAAACCTTAGTTACCACTCCTCTTAGCCTTTGAAAATCGGCTCTTAAGTATCTACACCCATGGCTCAAAGTGGTTAATTATAGAGAGTAGAGGAGTAGGTCTAACATAGCAGAGTTTCCAAGGGCTAGCTCCTTTCGGACTTCTTATGGCTCAATAATGGTAAAGCCGTAGGCAAGTCTAAAAAGACTCCATTATTAAGTCCAAAGCTCCCGAGGTGTGCACCATCCCCCACATAGTGGGCTTAACAAAACCGATATTAGATCACAGTTCCACTTACTCTATTATAATTAACAACATCAACCATTTATAGGCTACTTAAGGACCTCTCTTCTTAAGCAAGAAAAGAGAAACCAAATGCTCTGATACCAATGTAATGGAATTTGCCTTAATATGTGAGAGTAGTGGAATTTAATGAGAGTACTTTCAAGAAATGATTTTGTGAGCATAGCGGGTTGACATAATTGAAGATAGCAACATAATCATAGCAATTAGTTAACTTGGTATAGACAATACTTTTGCAAGAGAGAGAGTTTAGAGAACATGACAACAGTTGAGGACCGGATTTATGTGGAGCCAGTCCCCCCTCCAATAGGCATTTGTATTATGATTTCTCTCATAAAGAGAGACTTGTTACAATACAGTCTTTGTGTTCCTTGTGACCTAGGTGATGCCATGAAGATGGAAGGCTTCATGCATCACAAACATAACATAAAATTGAAGAAAGCTTTAACTATCCCAAGCCTTAGTCCCAAGACCTCAAACACCTTCGAAGGTGGAGAGAGCTAGCAGGGAATGAGGGTAGGGAAGAGGAAGAAGAAACATTTTGTAGGAGAAAGAATTAGTTCCTCACTTATCATACTCTTGTTGCTAGCATACATAATAGCATAGTAATGAAGAAGAAGGAGATGGCAAGCTTAAGCATTGAAGCATGGCTCTTGGTTGGATTTGCACTCCATAGCCAAGAGTGTTGGTGTAGGCTCTCAACCTCTACTTGCTTGGAGAAGGAGAGGGACTCTTGCACTTTGCATAGTACACAATGAGAGTGCTTGTGAGTGTGTGTGGGTGAGTATACCCCCTTAGCACCCCCCCTAGCTTGCTTGGGTGGACCCCCCCTTGTAGCTCATGCTTGAAGCTCATTGGACCCCTCCAGGCCTAGCCAATCACAAGTAGAGCCTATTACAAGCAACAGGGATAGCCTTGGGACAAGTGTCCTACTTTCCCCTTTGAGAGAGAGGACTTGATAAATGCAAAAACAATTAGATAATTCAAGTAATTTATCATTGGACCCCTTTGAAGCCTAGCCAATAGGCTTCAAGCAACACATGAAGGTAACATGGGTAGGGACCCGACATGTGTCCTTGTTGCCTCTTCAAGTTGGGGCTTCCCTTGTGAGTGTGAGTGTGTCCTTAGTGTATCCTTGTGTGTTTTCTTGTAGATTTGTGAGCTCCAAGGAAATTGAAATAGATGCTATCCCTGCTGCTCAAACACTTGCAACACAAACCGTGTGTGCCATTGAAGATGCATTTCCTCGATCGTTCTTTCTTAGTCAAATCCACCCCTTGATTCACGTGGTGAAGGAGATCGGTATATGTGGAGTAGTTCTTCTTAGAGAGGTTTTTAAAGAATCTCAAAGGTTTTGTGCGGCTACGGTCTCAACCAGAGGCATGTATGGCCGAAGGGTGGATCGTGCAAGAGGCATTTGTTTACATCTCAGAGTATTTGGCACAAGTTGATCCTTCAATGCCTCACATGTTGCTAGCTAATGAGGAAGATGCAAGGATGACTTAGTGGTCAATAACTGTTGTATTCTCAATGCAAAGGTTATGACCAAGTGGATGGACTTGTGGATAGTGGCAAAGGCAAGGTATTTGCAAGAGAGAGAAGCATGGAATTAACAATAACATGGAGAAAGGAGGGCATCCCTAGTGCCTAGACACCTTGCATATTTTCCAGATCTCATTAGTGCGGAGTGGATTCATGAGAGAATGACCGAAGCAAAAGCGCCCGGAGAAGACATCACCAACAAAGAATGGGAGTATGTACGAGGCTGTGTATCAAAGGTAGAGTACTCATATACCTAAACCATATTGTAAATTTTTTTCTTGATTTTATCTTTTTATTTGATAAAAGATATTTTCCTATTTTATAGTGCCTTACCTTTAACTCTATGTAGTCAAAGGGTCGTCACTTTCATACACACCACATTGATGAGCGTAGAACCACCATGGATTGTGTCATCATGGGCAACGTTGACACAGATGGTGATGAAGCTAGGTACTATGGACTATGCAAAGGATACTAAACGTTAATTTTAGAACCTTTCATACCTTCGCTTCAAGTGCAAGTGGTTTGCATATGTGTCTAGACGACATGAGAATGGCCTCTACATGGTGAATTCTAGTGTGCATCACACAGGGAGGTATGACAATTTAGTTTTACCGCGCAATTGTGAGCAGGTCAGTGGCTACCTTTTTTAATTCTTATTTGCTTGTAACATTAATTATAACAATGTTAATCACTTTGAGCTTCTCTTCTATAGGTCATCTATATCCAAGTAATCCACCAACCAAAACTTTGGTTCGTAATTTCGTAACACCTCTGGGTAGAACCATTTTTTCCGCTAATGAAGTGAAGACCATTTTCGATCCTCTTCCACCTCCTACTTTGGATGAGGTGGAGACAGAGGAGAGGGAGGTCGATGAATCAAGTCCGGCGGCGGCAAGTCTTAGCGAGGATGATTGTCATGATGATGAAGATGATGAGATGGAGGATGATGAAGCCAACGCATTCACAAACGACAATTCCGTTTCTCTCTTTATTGATTTAGGAGCCCCGGGCTTAGAATTGGATGATGCTTCTTGTGGGGATCTTTTGGAAGAAAATTCATAAACATTTTACATACTTTAAGTTATGAAGATTTTTGGTCGTGTAATCCATTCATCTGTCTCTCCTCCCTCTTCGTCTCTCTAATTTTGTGGTGACATGCTCAATTATGTTAATCAAGTGACAATATTGATTAGTTTAGTTGTAACCAAGTGTAATCCTAAATAGCTAACTATTGTTTCATGTTTTCATATCCATTTTAATTTTTTTAAAGAAAATTTCATATTTTATTTCTTAATAATTATTGAGAGGAGGGAAACACCAAAAGTTGAGAAGGGAGGGGGAGGAATGTTTAAGCCAGAATTTCAAAGTTTAGGCGCTAAATCTCCCCTCGAAAATAAGCGTGGTAATGGTAGCGGCAATAACTGAGGTAAATATCGCGGTAATAATCGCGAAAATAATCATGGTAATAATTTAAATACACCCCCCCCCTCCCCCCCCCCCCCCCCACCCCCGGGGCCCCGCCCCCTGCCCTCCTCTCTCTGCACTCTCTAGCTGAATTTGAACCTTCTCTCTATAAAACGCGATAAAAGACTGCGGTAAACAATTAGAGATTTCATAGTGTAATATAACATTAAACATACAAGATGTTTAATTTCAATTTTTTCCTCTTTAGTTAAACATCTACTTAACATTAATCATGAAATCTATACTCATCTCTACGTTAATATGAATTTAACATTAACCGTTAAATTTATGTTAATCTCTCTTTCTCCCTCTCTTTTCCTCTCTCCCTAATATCACAGAAAGCAAGCAAGCAAGTATCTACGAACTAATCACACGTCTATAACAAAAAATCAAATAAGAAAAGTGAGGTCAACCAAGCAAGCAAGACGCACCTACACTAAACATGAAAGAGGTACAAAATCTTTGAATCAAACTTTTCTAATGTGTGTGTGTGTTTAAGGCAATGGGGAGGGGGGGGGCGGGGGATTGTGTACAAGCTTACCTCTTGTGTTCCTCTAGCATTCGGATCTTTGTGCGGTCCTCTTGTGTAGAGGCCTCTTGCGGTCCACCCTCTCCTCTCCACAACGATCGTCGACGAGCGAGTGGTGGAGCACTCCACCAAAGATTGATTGTGCATGTGTGCATATGTGTGTGTGTGTGTGTGTGTGTGAGAGAGAGAGAGAGAGGTAGAGAGAGGTGTGAGCTTTGAGAGGGAGAGAAAGAGAGAATACGGTTACAGGTGAGATGGCGGTAAGAGTAGAAGAGCAAGGTATGCTGCAAAAAACACGGCATACCGCGCTCTCTTCCTTTTTGAAATTTGCACGGTAATATGTGCGATAATATGCGTTGTAATATATGCGATAATATTTAATTTACAAAAATAATACTTTCCACTCTCCTCTCTCCGCTTTTGTCACCCCATTTTGCTCTCTCTCTCTCTCTCTCTCTCTCTCTCTCTCTCTCTCTCTCTCTCTCTCTCTCTCTCTCTCTCTCCAAAATGCGGTAAAGGGCCGCGGTGAACATTTTGAAAGTTTCATAGAGGGAGTGGTTCCCCCTTTGGGTAAATCCCCTTTAGATATGACCTTTCCGTATATCTGTTCGCGAGTACCATGGTTTTGCTCCCAGGATAAGAGGGAATAAGGTTTGTTGCCCCAAGTGAAATGTTTGGAGAAGAGAAAATTTTGGAATGGAAACAAGATCCTCACAGTATTCCCCATTTCAATTATGTTACCAATTTGCCAACAATGTCAAGGTCAATCTCCACCCAAAGTGTTTGCTAGGAATTTCCTATCCGGTCTGCCAAAGAATACAAGCATTGTTCTGATTCGAACAATGGATAGAAGGAGCAAATAGGACTTTCCCTGGAGAAGCAACAAGTTCTCCAATGCATGGCCAGGGAAAGGTGGCCAAGTCTACAAACTCTGTGACATGCACCACCTGACCACATAGGATAAGTGTGGGAGCAGACAAGAGGGCCATATTATCTTCTTTCTTACAAAAAAAACATTTCAAATAGTCCTGAGCCTGAGTAGAAGATCTTGTCTACCACGTCCAGGCGTTTAAATCTAGAGTCTATTTCACATGCGATGACTGCTAAATCAGGTAATCTACGATTAAAAAACAACCACCTATTCACGAAACACGGATAGCTAAGACCACACCACAGAAGAGAGTCCATTGTTCAAGAGAACAAATACGGACCTGGTGAAGGTCACGAAGCAGAGTTTGCATTAGATAATGGACTTTGTTGAGAGATGATCCTCTTTAATAGCATTCTTGGTGAAGATTTGCAGCTCTCTCTCTCTCTCTCTCTCTCTCTCTCTCTCTCTCTCTCTCCATCCAATTCCTTTCCTCTCTTAACCTCTCTTCTATCTCTATTTTCCTCTCATTCTGTCTATACTCTCTACCTCTCTTCCGCTACTTCTTATATACCTCTCTCTCTCTCTCATCCATCTCTTTTCCTCTTTCTCTATTTCTATATCCCTTAAAGAATTATCGTAGCCCTTCTCTATGATGTTTGGATACAGTGGCGGCCTTATGAGTATAGTAAGAGGCCCCCCACACGGGAGGGGGTAATCTGTAAGACAAGACACTTACTTTTTTGATTTGACATGTGCACAAGCACACACGAAAAGGGAAGAGGGGGTAACCTTTGCAAAATCCAAATGCACCTCAAAGAGGTGTAGTTATGCGAGGGAGGAGGGGTAATCCAATAACAATTACCCCCTCTCGTGTGGGGGTACCTAACCACCTTAATTTTTACCATTTCATGTGTGATCAATGCATTATAAATCATTAGGGCTGTGTTAAGAAGCACCAGCTGGCCCTACATATATTGTTTAAACTAGGACGTACCTCGTCTAGCAGCTACCAAGGCTAAAACTCAGGCTTTGAGAGTCGCCCCCTTCAAATGTGAGCACCGCGTGGTGGGCAGTCACGAAAGGGATCTAGAAACAGTTATTGAGGAGTACATTTGGATTGAAGATTCCTTGACGTGAGCTGGATGGTGCAGTACAAGGAGGTACGCAGATAGTGCAGGGCTTTTTCTGAAAGGCGTCTCGTGGACGGTAGACGAACAGGGTGGCCAATGGCTATGCATGCATAGCATGGGCCGTGACTTGTGTGACACGTAGTAGAGTCGTGTTGAGTGGTGAGTCCACATTTTCTCTCTCTCTCTCTCTCTCTCTCTCTCTCTCTCTCTCTCTCTCTTGCGATCCCGTCTGGAACGACGTGGACGTCCAGTCAAGACCGTGTGGAGCTCACCTCGAAAATCATTAGTTTTGGTCTTTGGACTCCCCAAGTCGTCGAGTCGGAGCATCTCCCAAAGCTAGGGCTGACGCACGGCATGAGCTGGGCTGCTGACCTGTGTTGACGCCAGCCACTCCCCCCGTTGCTGCCGTCAGCACAACCCAAGAGTACCCCTTCAGTGCCTTCACCTTTACCTTTGGTTGACCTTATTAATAGTACATTATCCTATGAGATTCTTTTATTAAATAGAATAAAATGTGGAAAAGCTCCTAATTTCGTAAAGTTGGGGATCCATTTTCTCTTGCCCCTCCCTCCTTTTGTGGGAAAGGGGTTTTGTTTTAGAGCCTCGTCTCACCTAGCTCTTCTGGGGGTTGCAACGGCAAGCATTAGCATGCTCTGTAGGTGCATCTGCTAGTCATACGATGTGACACGAGATTATTGAACTTGTAGAAAAATTTACCTTCTTTTCTCGGTTCAAGGGCTCATCTCCTCTATTTGTGGCCTCAAATTAGCGCACGCTACCCTTTTGACCTACGATACCCCGTCAACAATCCCATGTGTAGATGATGTGCTATTTCTAAGCTACTTTTTGGAGCGGTTACAACACCTTGGTCGTGACCCTATAAGAGCTGCAAGTGTTGAGCAAGAAGGCTTCTTCAAGTATTTGTAGCGCCTTGAGCCGTTGTAGAAGCCAGGTGGGAGGAGGCTCTTAGTAAATATCCTAGAATCTCTTCATCATGCTCCTTCGTGTGTGAGCCATGCACGTTCCACAAGGTCTTGTCATTTCCACTCTCTTCTCCTACTACCTGGTGGAGCTAGCTCCAAGAGAGGGATCACACACATAGTTGCACTAAGACGCTCCTAGATCTCCGAAATCCATGGAAATAATCGATCCCCAGACATGCTTACATGTTCCACACAAAGAGGTGACTACCTAGCGTGAAATGGATGCAAGCCTTTGAGGGTTAATGATTGTCCTACAAAGCTATATCTACAATCATGTTAAATTCATTAGGAAGACCGCAAACCTTATAAAATATCCCATGTCATTCAATTGCACACTAAGGCTATGGTCACGCGAGGCTTAATTATCAGATATAGATAACTATGCCAACTATGCCCAGAGAGAGCATCAAATGAATAGCTAAGCATGTTGCATGGTCACACAAGGCTTAGTTATTCATTCAACCCTTCCACTATGCCTTGAACTTCACAACTATGCCAAAATCGGCATAGTTACAAAGGATAGGCATAGTTATTCATTTGATGCTCTTTTTTGTGTGTGACCAAGAATGAGGCTTACACTACAACACATCGATTCAATACCAACGCCAAATTACCGACATCGATGTGGCAGGAGTCGATATATGCCCCGTACATGTGTAGATAAATCTGGAGGGAGAGCAATTTTTTTAAAAATCAAATTTTTTCTTTTCGTCGCTTATTTCGATGCCTATTCTAACGCGTTTTTTGATGCATATTTTGACACGTATTCGGATGCTGATTTCGACGCGTATATCGACACCTATATCGAAGTAACTTGCAATCAGAACCCGCGAGTTCTTTCTCCATTTTTGCCCCATTTTTTAAACTCCGTCTTGCTCTCCTTCTCTTCACTTGCTTCAAATCTGCTATTGCGGGGTTCTTAGGGCTTGGGATATCCGCTCAAATATTCCCTTGCATCAACAAGGTAAGATTCTTTTCGAGGTTTATGGTAGATTTCTTTGTTTTTGTGTGTATGTGTGTGTGTCAAAGTGTACGTGTGTTTTTTAATAGATTTGGCGGCATTTTCTCAGGAGCTTTATGCTCACATAGGCCGCATGTGAGTGCCCTATCCTTCTCTTCTCTTGCATACACGCACGCGTGCGCACACACACACACACACACACACACACACACACACACACACACACACACACACACACACACACACCCACATGCACATAAACACACAAATAAATAAAAATGCACATTAATTTTTCAACAATCTAAACACACTATGTGCATAAATTTTTTAATTAAAAAAATAAACAATATTAATTTTTTTATTTTATAAATCTTATTAAAAATTATCATTCACAAACAAACATAATGAAATTGGATAATAAAACAACTAGAGTTATTTTGATTTAGATCAATTTATAATAAGTTTTTTATGTAATTTTATTTAAAAATTAATATACAATGTTGTTTTTTGAATTGTGACCTGTCGTAGGTGTTGTAAATGTTAATTAGAATGTTTTAAGTTACGTTTTAGTTCTAGGTGTTATTTACATTTGATTATCTTCATACATTTGGCCGTCTTAATATGCTAACATTAAATTATTAGGATTAGCAGATTAGGTTTATGTAACATTTAATGGCCTAATCACTTATGTGTAGCGGAAATTAGCATGAACATAGTGGGCATTTCATTAGAATAGATTCCTAATGAGAATTACAAGAGTGCTTGGGTGGAGAGAGCAACAAAAAGCATAACACCTAGTTAGATAGCATCGACAATACTTTCAAAAGAGAGAGAAATTAAGCTATTGACAACAGTTGAGGACCGGATTTTCATGGAGCCGGTCCCCCCTCCAAAAGGCCTTGTATTATGGTTTCTTCCATCAAGAGAGACATTGTACAATACAATTCTTTGTGTTCCTTCAAGACTAGCTAGTGCAATGAAGATGGAAACTTCATGCACTAAGCAAAACACTTAACAAACACAACTTGAATTATCCCCGTTCTCAGACCCAAGACCTCACACACCTTCGAAGATGGTGAGAGCTAGCAGGGTATGAGAGTAGATTGAGAGGAAGAAGGAGTATCTTACGAGAAAGATGTACATCTCCTCACATAATCACTCATATGTAGCATAGCTAAGCTTAGTAATTAGCTTGGTAGAGGAGATGCGCATGCATTGAAGCCTGGCTCTTGGTTGGATTTGCATCCACATGCCAAGAGAGTGTTGATGTAGGCTTCTATCTCACAAGCTTGGAGTAGGTGATGAGTTCTCCATTAAAGCTTGGGAAGAGATAGTCTTCTCTTTCTTCACACATGAGCTTGTGTGAGTGTGTGTGTGATAATGCCTTGCAAAAATCAGCCCCCTCTCTCTCTTGGGCGAGCCCTCTTGCTAATTTCTCTTGCTGAAGCGTCATTGGCCCTCCCCAAGTCAAGCCAATTACAATTAAGCAGCATAAGTGATAGCCTTCTGACATGTGTTCCCCTTTCCCCTTTTGTGAGAGCTTTAGGTAATTAAATAATTAAACTAAACTCTCATTGGACCCCTTTGCCTCCTAGCCAATAGGAATCAGGCAAGCCATGGGGCTCCTGAATGCTCATTGGACCCCTTGGGAGACTGCCCAATAGTCTTCTAGGAGACTTAATTCTCATTGGTTTCTTTTATTAAATGTTTTTAAATTAATTAAACTAGATTTACTCTAGCTTAATTCTCGTTGGTCCACTTCAAGGGTCATCCAATAGAAATTGGGCACACCTTGTGGGCATCAGGCCTAGGGAGCTGACATGTGTCCCTCATTCCCTTTGTGTAAAGGGAGCCTGTGTGTGTGTGTGTGTGGCTTTCTCTCTCATCCCCTACCTTTAGGGCTCGCCCCCTCCCATGTAGGGATGTGCAAAGACTTTTAGGGCACACACAAAGCATCCAATTTTCCCTAGGGTTGACCTTTGGACACAACCTTTGAATTTTGGAACCTTAGCATTTTGGAAGTCTTAATGGGCTGAACCTTAGGGTCTTTTTAGCCCATTGTTGCACATGGATGTTTTGCAGATGGCCCCCCCTTTGGATCCCTATTTTCCCTCCTTTGGATCCCTACTGTGGCCGGTCTGCTAGCTTAACCAATATTCTAGCTTTTTCTCCCCTGGCCTTCCCCACATTAAATGATCAGTTTAATATGAGAAAATCATTTAGGACAATTAGATATTGATTATTATGACATTACCTCTCTCTTGAAATCATAGTCGTCCTCGACTATGGTGTAGAGAAGATAAAGCATATGCATGAGTCCTTTTCTTAGCGGGTAGAGGATCCCTATGTTACCCTACGACATCATTCCACAATGGATGACTAGTCCATTTGGCGCTTGAGAGCTTGAGGCTGCTGCAAGCATGTCTGCACATTAGTCCTATCAGTCTTCCATAGTAGAGTGACGACCTCTACTTGGTGTTTGGGAGACGTCGTCTCCGCAAACTTGATCTAAGCATGCATACTACTTCATTTTTGTGCACAAATAAAGAAAAAGAGAGTCTTATAAGACAAAAATTTTGTTCATTTTTAACATTTTGTACATTTGCCTACTCTTGGGAAGCATTGTAAGCATTGACAAGGTTTACGTTATCCTTTAATTGTATGCCTTGCATCCATCTAGCATCTTCAAAAGGATAATTCTTAAACTTAATAAGATATCGTCGGATCGTCTTACCGCCTCTTAGTACCTTGTCTTCATGTCGGAGAATGGACTCGGGCTGCAGCACCTCTTCTTGGTCCTCGATCTCTGGTGGGTCTTCAATAGTTGGTTCTTGAGGTGGCTCTCCTTTGTAAGGCTTTAATAGGCTCACATGAAAAGCATTGTGTATGAGACAATGATTGGGCAACTTGAGTTGATAGGCCATCTCATTGATTGGCCTAAGAATCTGAAAGGGACCATAGTACCTTTTTGCTAGTTTAGCATAGTACTTTTGGTGACCCGTAGGATTCTTGCCCGTTGTGTGCCTTAATCGAGCCTTGGGAAACTTTAACAAGACCCAATCGTTTTCTTTAAAGGCTTGGGCTCTTCTGTGCTTGTCAGCAGCAGCCTTTTGCCTTTGCTGTGAGATAGAGATAGCATCCTTAATCTTTTGGAAAGATTCTTGTAGGTCTCGGCTATACTCATCTGCAGCGAAGATTTTCCCATGTAACTTAAGCAGCAAGGGACTTTTTGATCTTCCCTCAATTACCTCGAAAGGTGCTTTTCCCGTGGAAGTATGTACAGTGTTATTGTAAGCATACTCCACTAAGGGTAAGTACTTCTCCCATTGGGATCTTTGATCTACTTCCGTTACATAGGCTTTTAGTAGATCGAGAATGGTTAGGTTAGCTATTTCACTTTGGCCATCAGTTTGTGGATGATAGGCCAAAGAGAAGTTTAGCCTTGTTCCTAAATTCTCAAAGAGACCCTTCCAGAAATTACTGGTCATTCTAGGATCTCTATCCGACACTATGGACATGGGCAAGCCATGGTACTTGAAAATTTGTGAAATAAAGAGGGTTGCCATTTGATGGGCTTTGATAGTCTTTTTGACAGGTATAAAATGAGCTTGTTTACTAAACCTGTCTACTATCGTCCATATTCTTGTATTCCCATGGATAGACTTAGGCAATCCAAAGATAAAATCCATGGATATGCTCTCCCATGGTGAATTAGGGATTGGCAAGGGTTGAAGCAATCCAAGTTGCTTCCCTCTATCAAATTTTGTCTTTTGGAATACCACGCATTTGGAAACATACTCTTGTATGTTCACTTTCATGGTAGGCCAATAGAAATATGTTTCAATTCCCTTTAAGGTAGAATGAATCCCTCTATGCCCCGCATAAGGTGGAGCATGATATTCATACGTTACTTTCTCACGTAGTGAGTTAGTAACGCATAGTCTATTGCCATAGAGAAGATAACCATGTTGTAAAGTAACTTGTTCTTCTTTCTTCCCTAATGCAAGGGCTGAAATCACATCTCTAAAATCGGGATCAATAGCATACTCATCTATCATTGAAGATAGATCATTGTGAGTTGCTATGGAAACCACATTCACTCTTGGCCATCTTGAGAGTGCATCAGCTACTTGATTATGCTTGCCAGCAATGTGAGCAATATGAAAATGAAATTGCGAAAGGAAATTTGCCCACCTCATTTGTTTGTCGGAGAGCTTGGTCTGCGTGATGAAGTACTTAAGACTTTGGTGATCCGTTCGCAGAATGAAAGGAGTCCCCAATAAATAGTGCTTCCATGAGTCTAAGGCATGTAGAACTGCAAGGAGTTCCTTTTCGTATATGCCTAGAGCTTGCTCAAGAGGGTAGAGCCTTCGACTCTCATAGCCTATGGCGTGCCCTTTTTGGAGCAAAACAGCTCCAAGGCAATCACCACGAGCATCGCATTGGACCTCAAATGGTTTTGAGAGATCCGGTAGTGTAAGCACAGGTTGGGAGATAAGCTTTTCTTTAAGCGTTTTGAAAGCATTGTTCTCCTTAGTAGACCATGTATACCTAACGCTTTTCTTTGTTAGGTCATGTAATGGTCCCGCAATTTGTGAGAACTTTTCTATGAAGCGTCTATAGTATGCACACATACCTATGAAGCTTCTTAGTTCATGAAGATTCCTTGGTTTAGGCCATCCTTTTATTACCTCTAACTTGGATGGATGCATTTGGATGCCATCTTGAGAGATAATGTGACCTAAATACTGAATCTCTTGCAGGAAAAATTCGCTTTTCTTTCGATTAACATAAAGTTTATTCTCTCTTAAAACTTGAAATATTACCTGGAGCTGTTGCTTGTGTTCCTCCAATGAATTAGAGTAGATGATAATATCATCAAAGAACACTCCAGTGAAGGTTCGATGAGGCCTGAACAGCTTCTCCATCAAGCGTTTGAATGTGGCTGGTGCATTGGTCAAGCCAAAAGGCATGACAATGTATTCGTAAAGACCAAATGTAGTACGAAATGCGGTCTTTACAATGTCTTGATCAAATATCCTTATTTGATGATAGCCACTTTTTAGGTCAACCCTACTAAAGTAGGTCGATCCTTGTAGCTTATCAAATAGGTCTTCTACCTGTGGCGGGAAACCTATTCTTGATAGTGATCCTATTTAGTGCTCTATAGTCGACACACATACGATATGTGCCGTCTTTCTTTTGCACTAATAGCACAGGTGAGCAAAATGGAGATGAGCTTGGCATAACCATACCCTTCTCAACTAACTCATGCACTTGCCGCATAATCTCCTCTTGTTGAGCTTGAGAAACTCTATAAGGAGGTTTATCAGGCGGTGAAATTCCTGGAAGAAGTTAAATTGCATGGTCATCATTACCTCGTTTAGGAGGTAGCTCACAAGGGATGTCGTCAATAAAAACATCTTGAAACCCCTTGAGAAAATTGGATAACTCTAATTCCTTTTGGTTGCTTTTATTTTCTTTTGCTAAAGCATTAGGTTCATTTTGAGAGTCTTTAACAAAAATATGTACACGGAAATAGAGCTCTTTATTGACTTGTTGAAAGCTGGTGTATGTACAATGGGGATGGTGTTACCCACTTCCTTAGCATCTATATACATGTCTTTTTCCCTGAACTTAAAGGAGATTCTCCTTTCAGGAAATTTAACATCGGCAGCCAGGCGGTCAAACCATGGTGCCCCTAGGATTACATCCTCATGCTTGAGAGGAGAGATAAAGAAGTCCTCTTTGTCCACATAGCCTTGGACATGAAGCCTCAATTTCCCGATTAAGGGAGTGACTGAAGCTTCTTGCCCCTTGAAGGCACTATCTGCGGGTAGGACATCTCCCATCTCATAGGATTGTATTCCTAGCTTGGTGGCCAACTCTATAGATATAAAATTGTGAGTAGAACCAGGGTCAAAGAGAATAAAAGCATCATGTTCTCTTACCTTTCCCCAAGCATGGCATAGAGGAGATCCTTTGTGGTGAGTTTGGTGAGTCTCCTCCTCTTGGATTTCAACCAAGGAAGCTCTAGGAGGATCTTGGCGGTTGTTCTTTTGGGGGCAAGCGCGGTACGCATGCCCTTGTTCATCGCACTTGAAACACTGGTTATCCTTACGATAACGCTCAAGATTTTCAGGAGAGAGTTTATTCTTACCTTTGTAAACTCCCTTCTCTTTAGCTTTGTTGGAGTTGCCCTTAGGAGACTTTTGGACATTGTCCTTCCCCTTAGGCTCATTGCAACCCTTGTTTTCCGGGGGCTTATTATTTCTTTTTGCCCCCGTTTGGAAATTGATTCGAGAGGTGACCATAGTGTGGTGTATTACCGCCGATATGGTACGTGGTCTTTGGGAGTTGACATACTCCGCCATTTCTTCGGTTAAGCCCGCACAAAATTGTTGCTTTTGCTCTCCAAAATCCAGCTTTTTGAAGACAGTGGATTTGAGTTGTAGGTCCCAAAACTTGTCTACATATTTGTGGATAGATTCATTGGGAGAGAGCTTTAAGCTTCGCCATTCGGTGAGTACTTTGTCTTTGGCATCGGTGGCCAAAAACTGCTTCATAATGGAAGCTCTTAAAGCTTTCCATGTTCGTGGAGCTTTACCGTTGGCTCGTAGGCTAGACGACCATTGTCTGGCGGACTTTTGAAAGTGCATAGCTACATGGCGTAGCTTAGAGGACTCCGTGAAGCCCTCATCTCCAAACGCCGCATCGAATTGTTGGATAAAAGCCAAGACTTTGTCCATAGCACCAAAGGTACCATCATAGGTAAGGAAAGAGATGCTCTTCCCTTCCTCTTTGAATTTTTCAACTTGGACGACCTCTTCCATGCGGCATAGGATTTCCTATGGCCTCTTCTTTTTGATGGTTCAAAGGTTGCACCATCACTTTCTTCAGAAGGTGAAGAATTTGAAGAAGGTGGAGAAGAGGGTGACCTCTTTCTCGCCTTTTTCTTGTCTTGATCTTTGTCATCTTCACCATAGCTTTCATAAGAGGAAGAGGATGAAGAAGATGGAGAAGAGGGTGTCCTCTTTCTTGCCTTTTTATTCTCTTGCTCTTTATCATCCCTCTTTGAATTATGGCGTGGAGAAGAGTGTGATGGTCTCCTCCGCTTTGGTGGTGATGGAGAGCGTTTAGCCCGCCGTCTTCGTGGAGCCATCTCTGCCGAGGTGGCGGGAGACTCGCTTCTTTCTCGTTCCTTCGGTGGAGGCTCTTGAGTTCTCCTTTGGGAAGGAGATGCATCATCAAGAAGTAAATTCTTGAGCCCTTCATATGGATTCTCTTCTTCTTCCCGAATCGGAGAAAGACCTCTTTTGGTAGTCTCACAAGGAGGCTTCCTAGGTGTTCTCTCGTCATGGTGATGAGCTTGGAGAATCCCGTGAGCACGGAGCTACCGTTGCACTTCACTTTGGAGAGATGGATTGCCCATGGCTTGTTGAAGCCTAGAAACAAGATAGTTAACAAGCATTGAAGCATCATTAGTAGCAGCTTGCTCATGAGCAAAATCAAAGTTATCAACATTAATTTCACTCTCTTTACTATTGTCAGCCATTCTAACAACTTTTAGGTGTAAACTTTTTAGGTGTACTTTGGCACTTCAAGCCCTAGTTGCTACTCCTCTTTACCCGTTTAGAAAAAAAGCACTCAAGCTATTGTACCCGCGGCTCCAATACCATTAATTGCAAGGAATAGAAGAGAGGGTCTTTCGACACCAAAACAGCACCGGCTCCTGTCAAGCTTCTAATAGCTCAATAGTGGTTAAGCCATAGGCAAGCCCCGTAGGACTCCACTATTAAGACTATAGCTCTTGACGGTGATGCCCCGTTAACTGCACGAAGGCAGGCGCACTGCAAAGCTGAAAAATCCCTATTCTACTTACTCACAGGCAATTAATAATACCAACCATTTGTAGCTAGCTTGAGGACCTCCCTTCTTGAGCAAGAAAAGAGAAACCATGAGCTCTGATACCAATGTAACATTTAATGGCCTAATAACTTATGTGTAGCGGAAATTAGCATGAACATAGTGGGAATTTCATTAGAATAGATTCCTAACGAGAATTACAAGAGCGCTTGGGTGGAGAGAGCAACAAAAAGCATAACACCTAGTTAGATAGCATCGACAATACTTTCAAAAGAGAGAGAAATTAAGCTATTGACAACAATTGAGGACCGGATTTTCATGGAGCCGGTCCCCCCTCCAAAAGGCTTTGTATTATGGTTTCTCCCATCAAGAGAGACATTGTACAATACAATTCTTTGTGTTCCTTCAAGACTAGCTAGTGCAATGAAGATGGAAACTTCATGCACTAAGCAAAATACTTAACAAACACAACTTGAATTATCCCCGTTCTCAGACCCAAGACCTCACACACCTTCGAAGATGGTGAGAGCTAGCAGGGTATGAGAGTAGATTGAGAGGAAGAAGGAGTATCTTACGAGAAAGATGTACATCTCCTCACATAATCACTCATATGTAGCATAGCATAGCTTAGTAATTAGCTTGGTAGAGGAGATGCGCATGCATTGAAGCTTGGCTCTTGGTTGGATTTGCATCCACATGCCAAGAGAGTGTTGATGTAGGCTTCTATCTCACAAGCTTGGAGTAGGTGATGAGTTCTCCATTAAAGCTTGGGAAGAGATAGTCTTCTCTTTCTTCACACATGAGCTTGTGTGAGTGTGTGTGTGATAATGCCTTGCAAAAATCAGCCCCCTCTCTCTCTTGGGCGAGCCCTCTTGCTAATTGCTCTTGCTGAAGCCTCATTGGCCGTCCCCAAGTCAAGCCAATTACAATTAAGCAGCATAAGTGATAGCCTTCTGACATGTGTCCCCCTTTCCCCTTTTGTGAGAGCTTTAGGTAATTAAATAATTAAACTAAACTCTCATTGGACCCCTTTGCCTCCTGGCCAATAGGAATCAGGCAAGCCATGGGGCTCCTGAATGCTCATTGGACCCCTTGGGAGACTGCCCAATAGTCTTCTAGGAGACTTAATTCTCATTGGTTTCTTTTATTAAATGTTTTTAAATTAATTAAACTAGATTTACTCTAGCTTAATTCTCGTTGGTCCACTTCAAGGGTCATCCAATAGAAATTGGGCACACCTTGTGGGCATCAGGCCTAGGGAGCTGACATGTGTCCCTCATTCCCTTTGTGTAAAGGGAGCCTGTGTGTGTGTGTGTGGCTATTTCTCTCTCATCCCCTACCTTTAGGGCTCTCCCCCTCCCATGTAGGGATGTGCAAAGACTTTTAGGGCACACACAAAGAATCCAATTTTCCCTAGGGTTGACCTTTGGACACAACCTTTGAATTTTGGAACCTTAGCATTTTGGAAGTCTTAATGGGCTGAACCTTAGGGTCTTTTTAGCCCATTGTTGCACATGGATGTTTTGCAGATGGCCCCCCCTTTGGATCCCTATTTTCCCTCCTTTGGATCCCTACTGTGGCCGGTCTGCTAGCTTAACCAATATTCTAGCTTTTTCTCCCCTGGCCTTCCCCACATTAAATGATCAGTTTAATATGAGAAAATCATTTAGGACAATTAGATATTGATTATTATGACAGTTTAGGTTTAGATTATAGTGGTAGGTTTAGGTTTTATTATTAGGGTTTAATCATCTTAATACATTTATGTTAGATTATTAGAGTTAGCGACATTTGATTTGATTTGATCGCTAATAAATGGCAGTCCGTATTAGATCGGTTAGGATAAAGCAGCTTTTGGTTTAGTTGCTAGTAGTTGGCGATGCGTCTTATATTGCTTAAGGTAAAGCGACGTTGTTATGTCTACCACACGTAGTTGGCGTTGTAAAGGCGGTTGGATTGCTTCGATCCTCTTAGGGATTACCGCTTAGGCTCTAGTTCTTTGCAATTTGGCTATTTCACATTGCTTGGGGCTAGTGTACTTCAGGTTGCTTAGGGTTAACGACTTTTGATGTCATAAAATCTAATATCTAGCCAACCCAAATGATTTTCTCGTATTAAACTAATCATTTAATGCGGGAGAATAAACGGGGACAAGGGTTAGGATATAGGCATGTGCTTATAGATCTATCTCAACACGCGGCCATTGGTAAAGGAGCCCAAATGAGAAATGGTCTGTCAAAGAGCAAGGCTAACCAATGGAGCTTAAAGACCTTAGGGTTAGCTTCATTGAAGACCTCCAAAGGTTAGTGTTAAAAAGTCCTTTGACCTTAGGTAAACTAGGGCTTATCTTGAGGTGGAAACCCAGCCTAAGCTTAAGGTGCTTGTCGTGCTTGTTGATAACTAAGGTGCTTGTCATGCTTGCTGACTAAGGTGCTTGAGGTGCTTGCTAATTCAGGTCATTGCGTTGCTTGTCGTGCTTGCCGACTAGGGAGCTTGAGGTGCTTTTGGGAACACCACCCAAGCTTGAGGTGCTTTGTCATGCTTGCTGACTAAGGTGCTTGAGGTAAGGTGTGCAAAAGTCAATCATCAATCCCTACAAGGAGGGGGTGAGCCCTACAAGAGGGGGGAGGAGAGAGAACACACACACACACACTCACACAAGGAAAGCTTGGTACAAAGAAAGCAAAAGGGACACTTGTCAAGTTCCTCCTCATGTTGCCCTCATGGTGTGCCTAAAGCCTATTGATTGGCCACCCAAGGGGTCCAATGATAAATTAGTAGATTTAATTAATTGTTTTTGCATTTATCAAGTCCTCTCTCTCAAAGGGGAAAGGGGGACACTTGTCCCAAGACTAGTATGCTTGCTTGGTATGACTCTTGCTTGTGATTGGCTAGGCCTGAGGGGTCCAATGAGCTTCAAGCATGAGCTACAAAGGGGGGGGGGGGGGGGGGGGGGTTCGAACAAAGCAATTAGGGGGCATGCTTGAGGGGTATATTCTCCCACACACACACTCTCTCATTATGTAGTGTGCGAAGTGCAAGAGCTCCCTCTCCTTCTCCAAGCAAGTAGAGAGGTTGATAGCCTACACCAACACTCTTGGTTATGGAATGCAAATCCAACCAAGAAATTGCTTCAATGCTTAAGCTTTCCATCTTCTCCATCTTCATTACTATGCTATTATGTATGATTGCATGAAGAGTGATGATAAGTGAGGAATTGAAATGTTTCTTTTTCCTATTCCCTACCCTCATTCCTTGCTAGCTCTCTCCACCTTCAAAGGTGTTTGAGGCCTTGGGATAGTTAATTCTTTCCACAAAGTTTATGTTATGCTCATGTTGCATGAAGCTTTCCGTATTTCTTGCATCACCGAGGTCACAAGGAACACAAAGATTGTGTTGTAACAAGTCTCTCTTGATGGGAGAAACTATAATACAAATGCCTATTAGAGGGGGGACCGACTCCACATAAATCAGGTCCTCGACTGTTGTCATGTTCTCTAAACTCTCTCTCTCTTGCAAAAGTATTGTTATGCAAAGTTAACTAAATTCTATGTTCATGTTGCTACCATCAATTATGTTCACCCGCTATGCTCACAAAGTAATTTCACAGAAGTACTTTCTCTAATTTCCGCTACTCCCAAAGTTAATAGGCCATTTCTATTACATTGGTATCAAAGCATTTGGTTTCTCTTTTCTTGCTTAAGAAGAGGGGTCATTAAGTAGCCTATAAATGGTTGATTTCCTTAATTATACCAGGGTAAGTGGGATTGGGTTCTATTACCGATTTTGTTGAGCCCACTATGTGGGATATGGTGCACAGCTTGGGAGCTTTGGACTTAATAATGGGGTCTTTTTAGACTTGCCTACCGCTATACCATTGTTGAGCCATAAGAATTCGAAAGGAGCTAGCCCTAGGAAATTCTATAATATTATACCCACTCCATTACTCTCTATAATTAACCACTTCGAGCTGTGGGTGTAGATACCTAAGAGCCAATTTTCAAAGCCAAGAGGAGTGGCAACTGAGGTTTTGAATTGCCAAAGAATACACTAAGTAAATACACAAATTTTGTTAACATGGCTGACAATAACCAAGAGAGTAGAATGAACATTGGTAGCTTTGATTTTGCACATGAAGGTGCTAATGATGATGCCCCCATGTTTGTCAATTATCTCATTTAATAGGTTGCAACAAGCTATGGCAACCCTGCTTTGCAAGCAAAATTTACTCAACAACTTCACGTTAATGGCTTTCCCTTCCTCTCCAAGAGGAGAGAGAGCTTAGGAGGCATCTTAAGGAGACCCCCAAAAGAAGACTCTCTCCCATACAAGAGGAAGAATCCAAAGAGCAAGAAAGTAATGAATCTTTAAGTTCCTCTGACGATGTGGCTCCACAAAGACGGGGGTCTAGATGATCACCAACTCCTCCCAAGAGGAAAAGATCAACACACCATCCTTCTCCTCGTCATTCCAAAAAGGAAGAGAGGAAACAAAGGAAGAAAAGGGCAAGAAAGAGGTCACCCTCTTCTCCTTCTTCTTCACCTTCCCCATCTTCCGATGAAAGCTATGACTTTTCTCCTAGAGAGTACAAGAGGGCAGGACATCATAAATCATACCTTGCATGGTGAAGTCCACAAAATCTCAAGAAGTTCAAGGAGGGAGTAAAGAGTCTCTCTTTTCTCACCTACGATGTCACCTTTGGTGCTACCGACAAAGTGGTGGCCTTTATCCAACAATTTGATGCGGCCTTTGGAGACGAGGGCTTCACAGAGTCCTCCAAGCTACTCCATGTAGCTATGCACTTCCAAAAATCGGCTCGTCAATGGTGGGCTAGCCTTCTTGGCAACGGCGAAGCCCCAAAGACATGGAAAACTCTACGAGTTTCCATCATGAAGCAATTCCTTGCAAGCGATGCAAAGGACAAAGTTCTGACCGAATGGTGCAGTTTGAAGCTTCTCTCTCATGAGTCTATCCACAAATATGTAGACAAGTTCTGGGATTTACATCTCAAGGCTACTGTCTTCCAAAAGATAGACTTCGCCAACAAAAAAGAACAATTTTGTGTGGGATTACTTGAAGAGATGGCCGAATATGTCAACTCTGAACGGCCAGGTTCTATCACCAAAGTAATCCATCATAGCATGGTTGCTTCACGTATCGATTTCCAACAAGTGGCTAGACGGAATGTCAAGCCAATGGAAAACAAAGACAAAAATGATTCAAAGGGGAAAACCAATGCCCAAAATTCTTCCCAAGGCACTTCCAACAACAACGACGACAATCGGTCCAAGGAGAAGGGAGTTTACAAAGGCAAAAAAAAAACTCTCCTGAAGAGCTTGAATCTTTTCGCAAGGACCATAAGTGTTTTAAGTGTGGGGAGCAAGGACATGACTATCGTTCTTTCCCCAAGAAAAATGCTTGCAATGAGACTCCTAGGGCTTCCACCATCGAAGCTCCAAAAGAGAATGCTCATTTCAAAGGACCATCTCTCTCCTATGCTTGGGGAAAGGTAAGGCCGGAGCATGATGCCTTCATCTCGTTGACCCTGGATCTAATAAAAAATTCATATCAATGGAGTCGGCCACCAAGTAGGGCATTCAAGCTTTTGAGATGGGAGATATTTGTAGCAGTTGACACATCTTTCAAGGGACAGCAAGCCTCCGTTACTCCCTTGATTGGGAAGTTGAGGATCCATGTCCAAATCTATGTCAACAAAGAAGACTTTTTCATCTCTCCTCTCCATCATATTGAGGATTCTATCCTAGCTTTGCCATGGTTTGATCGCATGGCTGCCAACATGAAGTTCCTTGAAAGGAGAATCTACTTCACCTGTACAGGGGAAAGAACATGTATATAGATGCTAGTGAGTGTGGTCGTACTATAGTACCACTTATAAATCCTTCTACTTTTGATAAATTAACTAAGAGCTCAGTTTCTATGTACATGATTTTTGTGAAAGAGTATTTAAAAGATCCTAATGTTTCATCAAATGTAAATGGTAGGAATCAAGAAGAGTTAGAATTGTCTAATTTTCTAAAAGGATTCCAAGATGTGTTTATCGATGATATCCCTATGGACTTATCTCCAAACCGAGGGGATGATGGCCATCGCATTGAGCTCCTTCCAGGAAGCTCACTACCTAACAAGCCTCCCTATCGAGTTTCTAAAGCTCAACAACTAGAGGAGATCATGAGGCAAGTACAAGAATTAATTGACAAAGGGATGGTGAGGCCTAGCTCCTCTCCCTTTTGTTCTCCAATCCTTTTAGTGCAAAAGAAAGATGGTACATACCATATGTGTGTGGACTATCAAGCACTAAACCATGTCACTATCAAAAAAAAATTTCTTGTGCCTCGAGAAGAAGATATCTTAGATAAGCTACAAGGCTCTACCTACTTCAGTAGGATTGAACTTAAAAGTGGCTATCATGAAATAAGGATAGTGGATGAAGATATCCTAAAGACCGCGTTTCGCACAATGTTTGGTCTTTATGAATATCTAGAAATGCCTTTTGGCTCGACTAATGCACCGTCCACGTTCAATCATCTAATGGAGAAAATATTTAGATGGTACCACAAATTCATCATCTACTCCAAGTCTTTGATAGTCTACATGAGCTAAGATGATATCTTTGATGATATCATCATCTACTCCAAGTCTTTGATAGTCTACATGAGCTAAGAAGCTTTATTGGTATGTGTGCATGCTATAGATGCTTCATAGAAAAATTTTCTCAAAAAGTGGGAGCATTACATGACTTAACAAAGAAGAAAATTAATTATTTATGGATTGCTAAGGAGCAAAATGATTTTGACAAGCTCAAAGAGAAGCTTACCTCCCAACAAGTCCTCATGCTTCCGGATCTCTCAAAGCCATTTGAGGTCCAATGTGATGCTTGTGGTGATTTCCTTGGAGCAGTCTTGCTTCAAGAAGAGCATTCCATAGCATATGAGAGATGAAGGCTCAATACGGATGAACGAGTCTTGGGAATTTATGAGCTTTTTGATGTTATACATGTCTTAGACACATGCAAGCACTACTTATTGGGGACTCCATTTGTCATAATAATCAATATCTAATTCTCCTAAATAATTTTCTCATGTTAAACTGATCATTTAATATGGGGAAGTGCTAGGGGAGAAAAAGCTAGAATATTGGTGAAGCTAGCACACCGGGCCACAGTAGGGATCCAAAGGAGGGAAAATAGGGATCCAAAGGGGGGGCCATCTGCAAACTAACAATGTGAAACAATGGGCTTAAAAGACCCTAAGGTTCAGCCCATTAAGACTTCCAAAATGCTAAGATTCCAAAATTCAAAGGTTGTGTCCAAAGGCCAAACACTAGGAAAATTGGATGCTTAGTGTGTGTCTTCATGTCAGAGAATGGACTCGGGCTGGACTCGGGCTGCAGCACCTCTTCTTGGTCCTCGATCTCCGGTGGGTCTTCAGTAGTTGGTTCTTGAGGTGGCTCTCCTTTGTAAGGCTTTAATAGGCTCATATGGAAAGAATTGTGTATGAGCCAATGATTGGGAAACTTGAGTTGATAGGCCATCTCATTGATTGGCCTAAGAATTTGGAAGGGACCATAGTACCTTTTTGCTAGTTTAGCATAGTACTTTTGGTGACCCGTAGGATTCTTGCCCGTCGTGTGACTTAATCGAGCCTTGGGAAATTTTAATAAGACCCAATCATTTTCTTTAAAGGCTTGGGCTCTTTTGTGCTTGTCAGCAGCAACCTTTTGCCTTTGTTGTGAGATAGAGATAGCATCCCTAATCTTTTGAAAACATTCTTGTAGGTCTCGGCTATACTCATCTGCAACGAAGATCTTCCCATGTACCTTAAGTAGCAAGGGACTTTTTGATCTTCCCTCAATTACCTCGAAAGGTGCTTTTCTTGTGGAAGTATGTACAGTGTTATTGTAAGCATACTCCACTAAGGGTAAGTACTTCTCCCATTGGGATCTTTGATCTACTTCCATTACATAGGCTTTTAGTAGATCGAGATTTTTTAGGTTAGCTATTTTACTTTGGCCATCCGTTTGTGGATGATAGGCCAAAGATAAGTTTAGCCTTGTCCCTAAATTCTCAAAGAGACCCTTCCAAAAATTACTGGTCATTCTAGGATCTCTATCCAACACTATGGACACTGGAAATCCATGGTCCTTGAAAATTTGTGAAACGAAGAGGGTTGCCATTTTATGGGCTTTGATAGTCTTTTTGACAGGTATGAAATGAGCTTGTTTACTGAACCTGTCTACTATCGTTCAAATTCCCGTATTCCCATGGATAGACTTAGGCAATCCAAAGAGAAAATCCATGGATATGCTCTCCCATGGTGAATTAGGGATTGGCAAGGGTTGAAGCAATCCAAGTTGCTTCCCTCTATCAAATTTTGTCTTTTGGCATACCACACATTTAGAAACATACTCTTGTATGTTCACTTTCATGGTAGGCCAATAGAAATATGTTTCTATTCCCTTTAGGGTAGACTGAAACCCTCTATGCCCCGCGTAAGGAGGAGCATGAGATTCATACATTACTTTCTCACGTAGTGAGTTAGTAATGCATAGTCTATTTCCATAGAGAAGATAACCATCTTGCAAAGTAAATGGTTCTTCTTTCTTCCCTAATGCAAGGGCTGAAATCACATCTCTAAAATCGGGATCAACAGCATACTCATCTATCATTGAAGATAGATCCTTGTGAGTTGCTATGGAAACCGCGTTCACTCTCGGCCGTCTTGAGAGTGCATCTTCTACTTGATTATGCTTTCCAGCAATGTGAGCAATATGAAAATGAAATTGCGAAAGTAAATTTACCCACCTCATTTGTTTGTTGGAGAGCTTGGTTTGCGTCATGAAGTACTTAAGACTTTGGTGATCCGTTCGCAGAATGAAAGGAGTCCCCAATAAATAGTGCTTCCATGAGTCTAAGGCATGTAGAATTGCAAGGAGTTCCTCTTCATATATGCCTAGAGCTTGCTCAACAGGGTTGAGCCTTCGACTTTCATAGCCTATGGCGTGCCCTTCTTGAAGCAAAACAGCTCCAAGGCAATCACCACAAGCATCACATTGGACCTCAAATGGTTTTGAGAGATCCGGTAGTGTAAGCACATGTTGAGAGATAAGATTTTCTTTAAGCTTTTCGAAAGCATTGTTCCCCTTAGCAGACCATGTATACCTAACGCTTTTCTTTGTTAGGTCATGTAATGGTCCCACAATTTGTGAGAACTTTTCTATGAAGGATCTATAGTATTCACACATACCTATAAAGCTGCTTAGTTCATGAAGATTCTTTGGTTTAGTCCATCCTTTTGTTACCTCTAACTTTGATGGATCCATTTGGATGCCATCTTGAGAGATAATGTGACCTAAATACTGAGTCTCTTGCAAGAAAAATTAACTTTTCTTTCGATTAACATAAAGTTTATTCTCTCTTACCTGGAGGTGTTGCTTGTGTTCGTCTAATGAATTAGAGTAGATGATAATAGCATCAAAGAACACTCCAATGAAGGTTTGGTGAGGCCTGAACAACTTCTCCATCAAGCGGTTGAATGTGGCTGGTGCATTGGTCAAGCCAAAAGGCATGACAATGTATTCGTAAAAACCAAATGTGGTGCGAAATGCGGTCTTTACAATGTCTTGATCAACTATCCTTATTTGATGATAGCCACTTTTTAGGTCAATCCTACTAAAGTAGGTCGATCGTTGTAGCTTATCAAATAGGTCTTCTACCCGTGGAACGGAAAACCTATTCTTCATAGTGATCCTATTTAGTGCTCTATAGTCACACACATACGATATGTGCCGTCTTTCTTTTGCACTAATAGCACAGGTGAGCAAAATGGAGATGATCTAGGCCTAACCATGCCCTTCTTAACTAACTCATGCACTTGTCGCATAATCTCCTCTTGTTGAGCTTGAGAAACTCTATAAGGAGGTTTGTTAAGGCGGTGAAATTCCTGGAAGAAGTTCAATTTCATGGTCATCATTACCTCGTTTAGGAGGTAGCTCACAAGGGATGTCGTCAATAAAAACATCTTGAAACCCCTTGAGAAAATTGGATAGCTCTAATTTCTTTTGGTTGCTTTTATTTTCCTGTTAAAGCATTAGGTTCATTTTGAGAATCTTTAACAAAAATCATGTACACGGAAATAGAGCTCTTTATTGACTTGTTGAAAGCTAGTGTATGTACAATGGGGATAGTGTTACCAATTTCCTTAGCATCTATATACATGTCTTTTTTCCTGAACTTAAAAGAGATTCTCATTTTAGGGAACTTAACATTGGCAGCCAGGCGATCAAACCTTGGTGCCCCTAGGATTACATCCTCATGCTTGAGAGGAGAGATAAAGAAGTCCTCTTTGTCCACATAGCTTTGGACATGAAGCCTCAATTTCCCGATTAAGGGAGTGACTGAAGCTTCTTTCCCCTTGAAAGCACTGTCTGTGGGTAGAACATCTCCCATCTTGTAGGCTTGTATGCCTAGCTTGGTGGCCAACTCTATAGATATTAAATTGTGAGTAGAACCAGGGTCAAAGAAAATAAAAGCATCATGTTCTCTTACCTTTCCCCAAGCATGGCATAGAGGAGATCCTTTGTGGTGAGTTTGGTGAGTCTCCTCCTCTTGGATTTCAACCAAGTTAGCTCTAGGAGGATCATGGCGGGTGTTCTTTTGGGGACAAGCGCGGTACGCATGCCCTTGTTCGCCGCATTTGAAACACCAGTTATCCTTGCGATAACGCTCAAGGTCTTCAGGAGAGAGTTTTTTTTTACCTTTGTAAACGCCCTTCTCTTTAGCTTTGTTGGTGTTGCCCTTAGGAGACTTTTGTCCTTCCCGTTAGGCTCGTTGGAACCCTTGTTTTCCATGGGCTTATTATTTCTATTAGCCCCCGTTTGGAAATTGATTCGAGAGGCCACCATAGTATGGTGTATTACAGCCGATATGGTACGTGGCCTTTGGGAGTTGACATACTCCGCCATTTCTTCGGTTAAGCCCACACAAAATTGTTATTTTTGCTCTCCAAAATCCAAATTTTTGAAGACAGTGGCTTTGAGTTGTAGGTCCCAAAACTTGTCTACATATTTGTGGATGGATTCATAGGGAGAGAGCTTTACACTATAACATATGCGCGGTAATATCGCTCACATTACCGCAAAAAAACAAACAAACTTGAAATATAAAAATTCTCGTATGCGGAAAATACTGCGGCAGAGTTTGCGATAATGGTCTAGCGGTAACTTCCGCGGTAATGGCTGCGGCAATATTTCCGTGAACATTACCGTGCCTTTTGCTGCACAGATACCCGCAAACATTGCCGCGACAGAGTTATCGCGAGAATTACCGCGGCGGGCTTTATTATAAAAAATCAGATGACCGTTTGGATTGTCCTTTGCAGGACCATCCAAAAGGTCATCTATTTTTTTATTTATTTTAGTTATTTTAAAAAATTATTATTAATTACAACAAAATATCACAATTGGACAATACATTGAGCCAAAAAAAGATTGATAATTTCATTTACATAAGTGGAATTACAATTGGGGGAGGTATTGAGCCAAAAAATGATAGGTATTTCATTTACATAAAGGGCAAAAAAAGCCCGCGTGTACAAAATAGAGTATGGTCATGTGGGATAGGGCAAACGGGGCCCACGTATACAAAATAGAGGATGATCATGGGGGAGTTGGCGGCATTTCACGTGGAACTCCTTGACTCTGCAAAACCATAAAAAAGAAACAATTAACACTTTGTTATTTAATATTTGATATAAAATCAACAATTTGATTATTTAGATAAGATTAAACTTACATGTTGCAGACTTCTGCACGCATTTTCGAACTCCTCTCGAGAGATCATTTGATTTTCAAACAACCAACACCAAGTTTGATACTCGGTATGGTTCTCTCTATATCTCTGCACATCTTTGGTTGGGCGACTCATGGTAATGTTATACTGACAAAAAATAGCAACCAATTAATTAAATGAAAAACATTAGATTTTTTACAATAAAACTAATATTTTTACTTACATATTTGTCTTTCCAAGCCGTTTTTCCTCCCGAACCATAATGCGTACGAGTCTGATGGGATTTGGCCTCAACTTGACGCGTATAAATCCTCGCACCCATTGCCCTTTCGTCCTCTTTCTCGCCCATAGCGGTCTCCCACTCCACATCATGGACATTTCCTGGCCGATAGCTATGCTCTGGAGACTCCATTGTCTTCTTTGCCGCTCTCCTCACACTAGATTTTTTGTTCTTCAGAAATGTTTTGACATGCTCTTGCAACCATTGCCTTGAGAATTGTTGCCCCTCAGGGTTGGGGAAACGCATGTGCATGGTTGTCTCTATATATCTGAGGTTGTAGGGATCTTGCTGATCAAATATGAGAAAACAATTGATATATGTGGAGTGGATTAATTGGTTGACGTGTGTGAGGAATCTCCTGCCTTGCGCTGTCCCGAGATCCACCATGCCTCCTCTATGAACCTGGTAGTATAACCCGCGAGCATCTGGTTAAGGCATGTCATGGTCCTCATCTTTTGCTGGAGCAAGGAGGGGTGACTGTGGAGGAGAATCTGTAGTACTTCTCCCCCCCCCCAAAACAACAACTAGCTCCGATCCCTCGTCGAGATCGACCGGTGCTAGCGCGCAAGCTGCCCTGACGCTGACTGCCAGAAGAGCGCCGACGTGAATCTGGGGCAGAAAGTGGGATAGGTGGACGCCCGTGGCGTCGCACCCAACGGCGTCGGACCTTGTGAAGGAAAAGTTGAACTTGGAGCTGTAGCTGAAAAACTTTGCAGGTATGGAGTGCCACCAGTCGGAGTAGAGACCTCTGATAATCCAAAAGCTGCTAGCTGCGCCGGTGAATAGCGCTGCGTAAGGGTCTGCTGTGAACCTAACCACTCAGCCCGAAGACGCAATGCCCTCTCCACATCTGGATCGGTCACAGGTACGGCAATGGACCCACCTAGAGCGTCCCGAAACGAGTCGAACCCTGATGATGACTGCTGAGGCGACGGCTCTGAATGATAGACAAAGAGAGCGTCGGGATATGAAATCCCATCTGCCATGAAATCCTCAATGCTGCGAAAGCGTGGTGTGGAAGAAGAAAACATGGTCTGCATTTATTACGACAAAGATTAAACTAGGGTATAAAATTTGAATATATGATTAAAAATTTACACATTGATTTTTTTCAAACATTGGATTTTTTAAGATTGGATTCTCTATAGTATCCAATGTTGAAAGAATCCAATGTGTGTCTACAACCTATAAAAGAGTCTTGCAAAGCCTTGAGTGCTAATAAGATATTAGTGTGTGTATTGACTAATAAGAGATTATTGTATTTATGATTAGTGTGACCGATTGCACGATCACTTGGACGGTCATTGGGGCCTAATACGTCACCTACGACTTAATCATGGAGGTATGTTTCATTTTTTGTGTTGATTGTTGTTTAATTTAACATAATTAGTGTGTGTTTTAGTGTTGGCTTGTGCACACACTAATTAGTGTGTGTTAACATACACTAATTAGTGTGTGCATTGGCTTGTGCACACACTAATTAGTGTGTTTTAACATACACTAATTAGTGTGTGCATTGAATTGTGCACACACTAAATAGTGTGTGTTAACATACACTAATTAGTGTGTGAATTAGTGTGTGCATTGGCTTGTGTACTTGGCTTGTGCACACACTAATTAGTGTGTGTTAACATACACTAATTAGTGTGTGCATTGGCTTGTGCACACACTAATTAGTGTGTGCATTGGCTTGTGTAATTGGCTTGTGCACACACTAATTAGTCTGTGTTAACATACACTAATTAGTGTGTGTTAACATACACTAATAGTTTGTGCATTGGCTTGTGTAATTGGATTGTGCACACACTAATTAGTGTGTTTTAACATACACTAATTAGTGTGTGTTAACATACACTAACTAGTGTGTGCATTAGTGTGTGCACACACTAATTAGTGTGTGCATTGGCTTGTGTAATTGGACTATGCATTGGCCAATTCCATTGGTCAATGCACACACTAAATAGTGTGTGTATTGGCCAATCCAATTGGCTTGTACACACACTAATCACACACTAAATAATGTGTGTATTGGCCAATCCAATTGACCAATGCACACACTAATCCCAAACTAATGCACACACTAATTAGTGTGTGAATTGGCCAATCCCATTGACCAATGCACACACTAATCACACACTAATTAGTGTGTACATTGACCAATCACATTGGCCAATGCACACACTAATCACACACAAATTAGTGTGTGTTAATGAGCACTAATTAGTGTGTGAATTGGCCAATCCCATTGACCAATGCACACACTAATCACACACTAATTAGTGTGTACATTGACCAATCACATTGGCCAATGCACACACTAATCACACACAAATTAGTGTGTGTTAATGAGCACTAATTAGTGTGTGAATTGGCCAATCCTATTGACCAATGCACACACTAATCACACACTAATTAGTGTGTACACTGACCAATCACATTGGCCAATGCACACACTAATCACACACAAATTAGTGTGTGTTAATGAGCACTAATTAGTGTGTGAATTGGCCAATCCCATTGACCAATGCACACACTAATCACGCACTAATTAGTGTGTGCATTGACCAATCACATTGGCCAATGCACACACTAATTAGTGTGTTCATTGACCAATCACACTGGCCAATGCACACACTAATCACACACTAATTAGTGTGTGTTAACACACACTAATTAGTGTTTGCATGGCCAATCCCAAATTTAACATATTAGGTTATGCAAGTAATAAATTTAACAAATTTGACAAATCTAACAAGTTTAGATTTTGCAAGTAACTAATAATTAACAAATTTAAGTTTTGGTGTATCTTTACTTACACTAATTAGTATGTGTAAAGAACACATGCACTAATTAGTGTGTGTAATTAGTGTGTAAAGAACGTACATGTGCACTAATTAGTGTGTGTAATTAGTGTGTGTGTATGCATGTGTATGCATGTGTGTGCATGCATGTGTATGAGTGTATGCGTGTGAAAAACTCAAAAAACATAACAACAGAACTTACATAGAATTGAAGCGCTTGTTGGGAGAGGGTAGGAGAGTGGAAGAGTAGAGATGGTGGAGAGTAGAAGAGTAGAGATGGAGGAAGAGCTCAAGGTTGTCAGGTTCGCGCTCTCGGCTTCTGTGGAGAAGACGATGAAATTCGAATTTTAGGGCTTTGAACTTGGCGGGGCACGCGGGTGCCCCTATTTATAAAAAAAATTGAAATTTGATTTTCCGCTCCTATTACCGCGTGGCTTACCACAATCATTACCGCGTCTATTATTGCGGTGCAAATTCGGGCCATATAAACAGATGGCCACGTTATGAAATTATTACTATTGATCCTCAAAATCTATTGGTACTATGTTTTTAATAAAATATATATAAAATGAAAGTATTCCTAGTACTTTGAAAAGGACATTTTTACCTAAAAGTTTAATTTTTACTTTTTACTAATATTTTATTAACATTCTTTGGTAATTTGATTTTAATTAGTGTATGTAATTTATTAATGTAGGTTGCTTGGGATGATTTTGGCCCGTCCACTGAACCGGATAGATCACGGTGGTTGGCCGAGCGATTACCATGCCCATGCGTACGGTGCAAATGCGCCATTGCTCGACTTCGACGGATATGCTTGAGCCATGTAGAAGATTATGGACTATGGGACGATCCTCGCAAGCGTGCACGGATGGAAACAAACTATCCGCGAATTGTAGCGGCTATTGACGTCACCCCTCATTGGCGTGTGGTTGGTGGAGGAGGGGAAAGGAGGATGGAAGAGTGCATGCGCCAAGAATCCATTAGAGAGGGAGGAAGCACATCAAATCAGCCAAGTACCGCTGCTCCCTCTTATCCGAGTGACCACATCCCATCTCCTTACGTGGATGCAGAGGAAGACCATTTGCATAGAATGGTTGAGGATCTCTTTGCACGAGAGGAGGAGCATGAACCAGAGTGTGCATGCGAAGAAGCTTCCGAGCGAACGAGGAGTGAGCTACTCGATTCGGCACACACCGCACTATATGATAGATGCTCTTACTCCATTTTAAGGGCATCTCTCGAAGTCCTTAATCTTCAGGTGATGTTTGGATGGATCAATGCTAGTGTCGACGCACTTTTGAGGTATGTATACAGATTGTGAAGGATGCTTGTGGAGTGCATAAATTAGCTTCTAATGTACTTTCTTCTTGTGATAGATTGCTAGGAAAGATGCTGCCAGTTGGCAATCACATGCCAGAGAACAGACGAAAAGCCCGAGAAGTGGTGACTGCATTAGGGATGGATTATGATCGCATTCATGCTTGCGTGAACGATTGTGTGCTCTTTCGTAATGAGCATGCCGATTGTGACACATGTCCATCGTGCGGGGAGCCTAGGTTCAAAGAAGAAATGCAGAGAAACAGAATTCCACGTAAAGTTTTGAGGCATTTTCCACTCATCCCTCGTATCCAACACATGTTTAGATCGAAGGGTACGAGCGAGCTTTTGAGTTGGCATGCAAAAAATCGCTCCACAGATGGTATTATGAGAGTGCCAGCTGACTCACCAGCGTGGAAGCACATAGAGGACACATGGCCAGAGTTCAGGGATGAGCCTCGTCACTTGAGGATTGGGTTAGCTAGTGATGGAGTGAATCCATTTGGGCACCGCTCTACTTCATGGAGCACTTGGCCGGTGGTTGTTGTAAACTACAATATTCCGCCTTGGGAGGCAACAAAAAAGGGAAACATTTTACTATCACTTCTCATTCCAGGAAAGCACAAAGTAAAAAACATGGATGTATATCTGCACCCTCTTATTTATGAGCTTCAAGAACTATGGAGAGGCATAGATGTCATTGACATTTCACGGCCACCACGAGACCGCAAAGCTGTCATCAAGTGCATCCTCATGTGGACCATGCATGATTACCCAGGATTTGGAGAGGTATCTGGTAAGTATGCACATGTTAATTTTACTCTTTTCTTTAGGTTTATCGTCTCATGTGTAACGTTTGTTTACCTCTTGGCAGGATTGGCAACATCTGGACAGTGTGTGTCCCACTTGTGGCCCTTCCCTTGCGACAGAGAGACCTCCTCTTCTTGGGAAGGTGATCTATCCCAACAACCATCGCTTCCTACCTCCTTCACATCGTAGATATGCTCCCCCTATCAATGGATTGCAGCCGTTCCATTGGAACATGGCTGATTGGGCGAAGCATTGGGAGGAGCATCATGGTACCTCACCGCCTTCCAATGGGTTGCCAAAGCGTATGTCGAGGTACTCAATCTTCTTGTCTCTCCCCTATTGGGCTTCATTGAAAATTCAGCACTTATTGGACCCTATGCATGTATTCAAAAATGTTGGGAAAGCTATATGGGATCACATAATTGGCAAGAAGGATTCATTGGGTGCTAGGGAAGATTTAAGAGCCATTAGACGTCTCCCCCCTTCAGCCACGCCCCTCATGGGGGAGCGGGGAAAGATGATTCTCCCAAAAGCACCGTGGATAATGTCAAAGGCAGACCAAGAGCGGACAAAGCAAGTTATTGCATCCATCAGAACTCCAACGGGATATATGCGGTCACTCAAAGGTGCTTTCACAAAAACCAAAAAGGGTGGCTCCACTCAATTGTATGGATTGAAATCCCATGATTGGCATAAAATCCTTTAGGTAAGAGTAGAACAGTTTGTGGTGTCTATGTGTCCTTGTATATAGGTTGACATTCACTAAGATGTTTTATTGATTGTAGTTTGTACTTCCCATAACTATTAGTGGTTATGGGGACACTAAGGTGAAGGCTGCAATATTCAAAGTGGGTGAGATTGTGAGGTAATGGGTTTTTTTCAAGTACTATATCATGTTGTGCATGCATGAACTATGGAATTTTTTTTCATCTACTATAACGTTTGCCCTGTAGATTTGTGAGCTACAAGGAGATAGAAGTAGAAGCCATACCAGTAGCCCATCAGCTAGCAGTAGAGACAGTGTGTGCTATTGAGGATGCATTCCCACGTACAATCCTTGTTAGCCAAATACACCTATTGCTTCACCTTGTTGAAGAGATTGCCATTTGTGGGGTGGTTCAAGAAGGCATTCTTTACATCCATTTGATGCATAATCCATCCTCTAGATGCAGCCACTGCTATGACAGCTCTCACAGTTCACTCTAGATGGATGTTCTTCTTGGAGAGATTCTTGAAGACTTTAAAGGATTTTGTTAGATTGAGGTCACAATCGGAGGTATGCAAAATAAATACAATATAGATAGCATTTATACGCTATGGAGATACTAATAAAAATATGTGGTTTTAATGTTTTTAGGCGAGCATGGCAGAAGGTTGGGTGGTGCAAGAGGCATTTGTGTATGTCTCACAGTATCTCATCACAGTGGATCCATCATTGCCTCGTCTGTGGAGTGAAGAAGAGGATCCTAGGAAGCACTCAACCATTCCTAGTGGAAAAGGCTCACTCTTGGTCATGGATAGAGAGTTTCATGCCATAGTAAACAACTACTCTTTACTCAATGCCACTATCATGACCAAATGGTTCAATATGTACTTGGAAGCCCGCGCAGCTAGAGAAAGGGATAGAGATGCATGGAAGAGGTCTTATGGAGGTAGACGTGCACCTCCTTTTCCTAAAGAGCTTGCAAAATATCCTGACTTGATTCAAGTAGAGTGGATCCATAATGCCATGACCAATGCCAAAGCACAAGGAGAACAAATAATCCCTAAAGAATAGGAGTATGCACGAGGATGCTTGCGCAAGGTGAGTGTGTATATGTTATGTATGCATGTATGCATGTATGCAAATCACTTAATGAAATGCAATGTAACCTCTTATGCATTGTGATTGTAGGGTCTCATTTTCAACTCCATTTGGTCCAAAGGCTGACATTTTTGCACCCGCAAGATAGATGAGCGTCGGACCACTAATGATTGTGGTGTGATGGGAAACTTTGACACAACAACAGATGAGGTCAGATATTGTGGTACTATAGCGAGAATAATCAAAGTGGATTTCAGATCTTTTCACAAATTCCTCTTTGAGTGTCGATGGTTTGCGGGTGAGATCAAAAGACATGAAAATGGGCTCATTATGGTGGATTCCACCCAATTCCATCGGGGAAAAACTGACAACTTGGTGTATCCTAGTAGTTGCGAGCAGGTAATTTAGGCTATGTGCAATTAACTTAAATTAAAAATTTAAGTTATGTATATCAGCTTATTCTTAGTGTGTGACGTACAGGTCTTTTATGTGCCATGTATATATCAAAGAAGACTTTGGTATGTCATTCCAGTCACGCCGTGGGGTAGATCTATCTTTGCAGAGACGGACACTGAGCCAGTAATTGATCCCATCATACCATCACCACAAGATGCAGAGGAAGATGTAGTAGAAGTTGAAGAAGGTCAACCAAGCCTTGCAAATAGTCATCTTGAGGAGGAGGAAGAGGGAGAAAGCGATGATGATTCTACAGGAGGTGATGGAGAGGAGGAAGAATCTCTAAATTTGTTTATTGATTTGAATACTATGGGTCTAAATATGGATCCTAGTGCTTGTAGAGATCTTATACAAGATGAGAATTAATAAAACTCTCCATTCTTTCACTTGGTGTAGTATATGATTAATTTGCAAATGTTTCGTTTTGTTGTGAGTTCAATGATTTATGTATAGAATTTTTAGAGTGAAAGAGAGATTAAGTGAAGTGAGCAAGCATTCTGGAGAGTGTAGGAGTTGTATTGGATTTAAATGGAAACCCGCGGGAGAGGGAGGGGGAAGGGGGTCCAGCCTGTCTTAGCGGTAATGTGAGCGGCAATAATCGCAGAAATTTACGCGGTAATATTTACGGTAAAGTGCCGCTTCAACATCAAAAGGATTCTCTCTCCTCATTTTGAATTCCTCTCTCTTGTTTTGCGGTAATGGCCCGCGGTAAACACCACGATCTCTCATAGTGTTAAGCTTCGCCATTCGGTGAGTACTTTCTCTTTGGCATCAGTGGCCAAAAACTGCTTCATAATGGAAGCTCTTAAAGCTTTCCAGGTTCGTGGAGCTTCACCGTTGGCTCGTAGGCTAGACCACCATTGCCTGGCGGACTTTTGAAAATGCATAGCTACATGGCGTATCTTAGAGGACTCCATGAAGCCCTCATCTCCGAATGCCGCATCAAATTGTTGGATAAAAGACAAGACTTTGTCGGTAGCACCAAAGGTGCCATCATAGGTAAGGAAAGAGATGCTCTTCCCTCCCTCTTTGAACTTCTTCAGCTTGGACGACCTCTTCCATGCACCATCACTTTCTTCAGAAGGTGAAGAATTTGAGGAAGGTGGAGAAGAGGGTGACCTCTTTCTCGCCTTTTTCTTGCTTGATCTTCATCGTCTTCACCATCACTTTCATAAGAGGATGAAGAAGATGGAGAAGAGGGTGTCCTCTTTCTCGCCTTTTTCTTCTCTTTCTTTTTGTCGTCCCTCTTTGAATTATTATGTGGAGAAGGGTGTGATGGTCTTCTCCGTTTTGGAGGTGATGGACAGCGTTTAGCCCGCCGTCTTCGTGGAGCCATCTCCGCCGAGGTGGCGGGAGACTCACTTCTTTCTTGTTCCTTCGGTGGAGGCTCTTGAGTTCTCCTTTGAGAAGGAGATGCATCATCAAGAAGTAAATTCTTGAGCCCTTCGTATGGATTCTCTTCTTCTTCCCGAATTGGAGAGAGACCTCTTTTGGAAGTCTCACAAGGAGGCTTCCTAGGTGTTCTCTCGTCATGGTGGTGAGCTTGGAGAATCCCATGAGCACGGGGCTGCCGTTGCACTTCACTTGGGAGAGATGGATTGCCCATGGCTTGTTGAAGCCTAGAAACAAGATAGTTAACAAGCATCGGGGCATCATTAGTAACTTGCTCATTAGCAAAATCAAAGTTATCAACATTAATTTCACTCTCTTTACTATTGTCAGCCATTCTAACAACTTTTAGGTGTACTTTGGCACTTCAAGCCCTAGTGTCTACTCCTCTTTACCCCTTTACAAAAAGCACTCAAGCTACTGTACCCGTGGCTCGAATACCATTAATTACAAGGAATAGAAGAGAGAGTCGTTCAACACCAAAACAACATTGGCTCCTGTCAAGCTTCTAATAGCTCAATAGTGGTTAAGTTGTAGGCAAGCCCCGTAGGACTCCACTATTACGACCATAGATCTCGACGGTGATTCCTCGTTAACTGCACAAAGGCAGGCGCACTGCAAGGCTGAAAAATACCTATTCTACTTACTCACAGGCAATTAATGATACCAACCATTTATAGCTAGCTTGAGGACCTCCCTTCTTGAGCAAGAAAAGAGAAACCTTGTGCTCTGATACCAATGTAACATTTAATGGCCTAAAAACTTGTGTGTAGCGGAAATTAGCATGAACATAGTGGGCATTTCATTAGAATAGATTCCTAATGAGAATTACAAGAGTGCTTGGGTAGAGAGAGCAACAAAAAGCATAACACTTAGTTAGATAGCATGAACAATACTTTCAAAAGAGAGAGAAATTAAGCTATTGACAACTGTTGAGGACCAGATTTACATGGAGCCGGTCCCCCCTCCAAAAGGCTCTGTATTATGGTTTCTCCCATCAAGAGAGACATTGTACAATACAATTCTTTGTGTTCCTTCAAGACTGGCTAGTGCAATGAAGATGAAAGCTTCATGCACTAAGAAAAACACTTATCAAACACAACATTAATTCTCTCCGATCTTAGACCCAAGACCTCACACACCTTTGAAGATGGTGAGAGCTAGCAGGGTATGAGAGTAGATTGAGAGGAAGAAGGAGTATTCTTACGAGAAAGATGTACATCTCCTCACATAATCACTCATATTAGCATAGCTTAGCTTAGTCATTAGCATGGTAGAGGAGATGAGCATGCATTGAAGCTTGGCTCTTGGTTGAATTTGCATCACAAAGCCAAGAGTTGTTGGTGTAGGCCTCCCTTCTGACAATTAGCTTAGAGTAGGTGGTAAGCTTTCCATTTAATCTTGAGAAGGAGAGAGAGTCTTCTTTTCTTCACACATGAGATTGTGTGAGTGTGTGTGTGATAATGCCTTGCAAAAATCAGCCCCCTCTCTCTCTTGGTCGACCCCTCTTGCTATTTGCTCATGCTCCACTCTCATTGGACCTCCCTAGGGCTAGGCAATGATAATTAAGCAGTAAAAGTGATAGCCTTCTGACATGTGTCCCCCTTTCCCCTTTTGTGAGAGCTTTAGGTAATTAATAAATGCAACTAAACTCTCATTGGACCCCTTTGCCTCCTAGCCAATAGGAATCAGGCAAGCTATTGGGCTGCTGAATGCTCATTGGACCCCTTGGGAGACTGTCCAATAGTCTTCTAGAGAGCTTAATTCTCATTGGTTATTTTATTGAAAGGTTATACCATTTTCCTCTTTTTATCGTTTAAGATAAGGTTAGATTTAGATTTACGTTAGATTAGATTTATGTTTATTTAAGTTAGATTAGATTAGATTTAGGTTTATTTTGAATACACCGAAGGATTATACTGCCTACGCGTTTGAGAGTGGCCTGTGTCTCGGCCACTGCGTCGGAGATGCTTAGGAGTGACTCGAACACTGCGTCGGGGTCACCTATAGGCCTGGATTATGAGCATTCATCGGACAGAGTTTCTATAGTTCACGGGAGGGACATGCCAAAGTGATACGCCTACCTTATCAATCGTATGTCCGATGAGACCATTATGATCCCTGAGGGGAAGCAAGTGATGGGCCGCATACAACAGTTATGTAAACAGGTTTTTTGACACAATGTAGTCTGTCATGGTCTCTTGGAGGGATCAGGATAAAGCCTCTAAGGATTATCTTATTGCAACGCTGCATCAGGGATAATCCCGTCTTGATGCAAACTCTTGCTGCGTCACTTTGCTGCCACCACCTATCCGGATTGGTCGTCCTCTCCTCCCTGATACCAGAGACGATTCATGGATGAGGAGACGCATGCGCGACTACATGAGGAGAGGAGTGGAGGGGTATCAGGGAGGAGAGGACGACCAATCCAGATAGGCGGTGGCAGCAAAGTGACGCAGCAAGAGTTTGCATCAACATGGGATTATCCCATCACCTGGGGAGTGGCGGCTGGGCCAGCTTTGAGGAGGATTTTGTCCCATCACCTGCGTCATGGATCGACGGGGTGGAGAGGTGAGAGTATTAAACTCTTGCATTGAAGTATTTGTATATGTGAGGCCCATTCACATCTACACAGCTAGTAGCCCCATTAGTATGTCTTTTACCCTTCAATGGAGCGAAGATAAGATTTTGGATTGAGTTTTTATATTAGAGTCTACCTTCGAGATTACGGTAAAAAAATTAGAGTTAGACGAACTGTGAAAAGATGTTAAGAGGCTGTGAAATGCTACAGCTAGAGAAGAGGCAAAGGGGTTTTGTCCACTACATGCACTATCATGTAGACATGGGTGTGTAGATTTCTTGTACCCACAAATATAGGCATTGACCAATAAAGACGAGATTATAACCCGGTGGTTCTGATCTCCGTGCACCTCTAGATCGAGGTGTCCGGGGATTGGACATGACTAGAGAATGTGAGGTAGTTTATAGTGTGAACAAAGAGAGAGAGAGAGAGAGAGAGAGAGAGAGAGAGAGAGAGAGAGAGAGAGAGAGAGAGAGAGAGAGAGAGAGAGAGAGAGAGAGAGAGAGAGAGAGAGATAAAAGACGAAGAATGCCAATAGAAGATTAAATTTGTTGTCTAGGTTATAAGATTTTTACTCTCATTATGAGTAGTGACGAGGATGTGGGGCCGTCCAACCGAAACACCTATCTCTCAACGAGGATCTTATGTCCTTGTAATCATTGAAAGCATGATGTGCGAGGGCAGGACGCATTTCTTTGCAGCATGTTCGCGAATTTGGCGAGTTCGATCCATCTATTATAGATCGAGTTGTTGCCAATTAAAACTCGTCGAACTCTGATGCTGGCCAACAGGCAGCAATCTTACAACTCAATAGACGTGTTCGCAGGCGCTTTGGTCAAGTAGCATATGTGAGGCCACAAGATGTAGCCTCTGACAGCTCGGGGGATGATCATTCAAACCACATTCCCAACGAGGTAATGTTTGATCCCGAGATTGATGAAATGATCAAGACGATCATGGATTCAGAAAGGCTTATCTATGATGATATGAAAAGTGAAGCCGATACGTCATTGTATAATGGAGCACGTGTGTCTAGATTGAAAGCGCTCCTGGTTCTTCTCAACATGCAGGCAAAGTTTGGATGGAGAGACACTAGCGTCACAACGCTTTTCAGGTGATCTATTACAATTAGTTTACTTTAATAAAACTCTAAATGTATAATGATATGATAGATTTTTACACAACTGTACCGTATTTTCATGTTGTGTAGATTGCTCAAAGAGCACATACTACCGGCTGATAATGTGATTACAATTCGATCCACGCTTGTCCTAATGACTGCATTCTTTTCAGAGGGGAATACATAGACCTGGAGAAGTGTCCGGAATGTGATTCCAAGAGGTATCGAGTAGATCTCCACGGAACAAAAATTCCACAAAAGGTTGTGCGACATTTTCCTCTGCTTCCTCGCATCAAGCATTTCTTTGAATGTAAGTTCATGGCCGCCCTAGCATCATGGAATGAGGAGAATAAATCTTCGGATGGTGTGCTACGGATTCCTGCAGATTGCGTAGCCTGGAAACATATAGATGGAACATGGTCGGATTTTGCCAGGGAAGCTCGAAATTTGCACTTAGGCCTGGCTATGGATGGCGTAAATCCATTTGGTCAAAGATCAACATCTTACAGTTTATGTCCCGTTGTCATCGTCAACTACAACATTCCCGCGTGGTTGACTATGAAGAAGGGGCACCTACAGCTAAGCTTGATTGTTCCGGGGCAATATAAAGTTAAGAATATGGATGTGTATCTTCGTCCACTATTGGAAGAGCTACAACAATTGTGGATTGGCATAGAAGTGGTGGATATGATCCGACACACAGGTCGGCGGAATGCTTTGATCACATGCATTCTAATGTGGACCATGCATGACTATCCCGGACTAACAGAATGCTCAGGCCTGTGATCTATTTACACTCCTCACTCAGACACTGTAAATCTTGGTTTTTCTCAAGCTGATCTATTATCATGTGTATACATGCAGGGCTTCAAACAAGCGGATATAGAGCATGTGTCACATGTGGACCTAGACTGAATGCATGTAGGGTACGCTCATTGAAGAAGCAAATCTACGAAGGTCATCAAGCGTATCTTCCAGAGAATCATGTGTTACGTGACGTCTTTTTGGGAAGAGAGCCACAGAGGATGTCTGCACAAACATGGTTAGAGCAGAAGGAGATATGTGATGATGGATTGCCCCCAGGGATGAAGAGAGTATCTCTATGGTACGAGTTACCATACTGGCCCCGACTCATGATCAATCACTTGCTCGATCCAATGCACATATTCAAGAATGTGGGTAATCTATTATGGACCATCTGACCAGTAAGAAAGATACTTTGGGAGCCAGAGTTGACCTTAGAAATGTGGATCGTATGGAGAAATATTGGCCGCAAACAGTGTCCGATGGATCGATAAAAGTCCCTAAAGCACCATGGATTTTCACAGGAGCCCAAGAACGCAAAGTAAAAGAGACCATTCGATCTTTGCAGATCCCCACTGGCGTAATGCACTCGCTCCGAACGTGTTTTACTGAAGAAGGAAAGCTTACCAGTTTGAAGTCACACAACTGGCATAAAATGTGTGAGGTATGTTCATAGTGTAATATATCATAGTGGGAATTGTGTAACAAATTTGTGTGTGGACTTTAATATCATTGCTGCACGTGTTTTGCAGTTTATTTTACCGGTTGCCATTGAGGGATGTTTGTCTCTTGACGTCTGTGACACAATCTACAAACTTGCGAAGTTGGTGCAATGGATCTCACAAAAGGAGATCAACGTAGACTCCAAACCATTCGCCAAACTAAATGGTGTGGAGGTTGTGTGCATGTTTGAGAGACATTTCCCTACTACCATGCTAACCATTTAGGTGCATCTTCTTGTTCACATAGTTGATGAGGTGGAAATAGCTGGCACGATACATTGCAGATGGATGTTGTTTTTAGAACATTTCATGGAAACGCTCAAGGGATATGTGCGCAAGAAGATGCACCTCATGAGTTTAAGATGGTTGCACAACTAATTGAAAAGCGCACAACAGTGTGGTGAAGAAGTGACTGAGGAAGTGTGGGAGTACTCTCGGGGTTGCGCGACCAAGGTGATTTTGCAATGTACGACTAGTGACTTTCTAGATGTTTGAACGGCCACTCATAATCTTTGTTGGTTGTAGTATAAGTCATACACAGCAGCACAGTGTAAAGGTCGACATTTTAGGATGGAACGGATCGACAAAAAGCGCTTTACTCAAGATTGTGGAATCATGGCAAAATTTGAACAGTCTAGTCGACGACGGTCCTCTGATGCAGATCCTGTGGTGGCGGAACTCATTTACTTTGGCACGCTATAAGAGATTTGAGGATCGATTATAGAGTATTTTTGTCGACTTGTTCGACATGCAATGGTTCAAGATAATCATGGAGGGTCGCAACGCTACTGTGCGTAGAGGAGAGTCTGGTTTTCTTGAGGTGGATTCAACTAAGGAATGGATTGACCTAAGAGACACTTTCGTACTACCCGAGCGTTGTGAACAAGTAAGTATGTAAATAGTTAACATCCCATTTTAGAATTTATGTGCTTGGAAGCTCTCATGTAAGTTATGTGGCTCTAGCAGGTGATATTTCATCCTACAAAGTCTACATCAAACTGGTGGTACGTCATAGAGGAGTCCCTCGTAGTGCACGGACGTATGAAGGCTGCCATGTGCCAATCACAACGGCATCAATGGAGGAGATCGGAGAAGATGCTTAGTGAGAAGCCGTTGAGGTGGTGCCAGACGAACATCAAGCTGCTACTCTCTATGGGGTGCATGCAGAGGATCTACAAAATAAAATGGAGGACATCTTTTTAAACAGAGAACTCTATATAGATATAGGAAGTTATGCTGAGCTATGCGAGGATGAGAGAGAGATCTCTTAAAGCCATATATATTATATTTGAAAAATTTTGCTCTGTTTTGTAAAAACTCTGGCTCTCTAAGTACTTTCCATGTTGTATAACGCTCTTTTGATTTTGTGCTCACATCCTTGGCAATCCATGGCCACATGCAGCTCCACCACCTGATTTTTTGACTGCAAGATTTGATTGTGTGCTCTCTCTCTCTCTCTCTCTCTCTCTCTCTCTCTCTCTTTCGATTGAAAATTCTAAGTTACCGACTTGTCTCTTCCATCACTCAAGCTGAATAGAACAAGAACACGTTCTGTTGCTACTAGCCTTTGAACATTCCAAAGCTACAAGCACCTTCAAGTTCTACGTCAAAAAAGAAAGAGATAGTTCGGATTCTTGTACGATTCTCCGTTTTGAACAATTTTGCTACGTTTTGTAAAAACTCTGGCTCTCTAAGTACCTTCCATGTTGTATAACGCTCTTTTGATTTTGCACTCACATCCTAGGTAATCCATGGCCACATGCAGCTCCACCACCTGGTTTTATGACTGCAAGATTTGATTGTGTGTTCTCTCTCTCTCTCTCTCTCTCTCTCTCTCTCTCTCTCTCTCTCTCTCTCTCTCTCTCTCTCTCTCTCTCTCTCTCTCTCTATCGATTGAAAATTCTGAGTTATCGACTTGCCTCTTCCATCACTCAAGTTGAATAGAAGAAGAAAGCGTCATTGCGTCATTGTATTTAATGGTCTTTGCGTCCACTCCAGGTACGTATGCTCTAGGTATGTTCTCACAAGTAGGGACGACGAGCACCTCCTCCTCTCTCTCTCTCTCTCTCTATCTACTTGTCCATGTTTTCTACTCCATTCATTAAATATTAAGTTTAAATATTCTTGTGTTTAATGCAGGTATGGATGATGAGGAGTTTCTTTCTTCTTTGTCACCCCAGCAGAGACAGTGGTACGTGGAGCATCATCGCTCTGGAGCACCATCGCGCGTTCCTACTCCATCTGCATCTCCCTCTGTTTCGGAGAATTCAACGCACTCCGAAGCTTTGGTGTGGACGAGACGATCTTCACACTCATCTAGGCATCGACGCTCTAGTGGTGGCAGTGGTGGTTGTTGTGGGGATGCCGCCACTGATGCTTCGACACCACCTCGTGTTTGACGAGGCTCTTTACCCTCCCCTTCTTTGCCCGCCCCGACACCAACCATGGCATCGCCATCGACACCAGGTTTTGTGCGGTTGACTGCCGTTCCTAGCGGCTACACACCACTAGCTACTCCTCTAGGAGTCACTCCAGTGGGACACTCCTCGCTTCGGCGCTTAGACTCCAGTGGAGACACATGATGTCCATACCCCCGTCGACACGCCGCTAGAGACCCCTGCCAGGATACCCAATTTCACGCGTCAGTGGCGAGAAGCTTTCCTTACTCCGTGGACTTCAGCGACGGTCTCATCTTGGATGATGATAGCAAGAAGGTGATTTCGCGCATGCGCGGTCTTTGCTCTCAGGTGTTTAGACACTACATAATAAACAGCTGAAGTGAATTACCGAATGATTTAAAAGACAGAGTCATCATCATTCTTCATGACGAGTTTCCTGTTCCAACATGGGATGGGCGCTTCAATGAAGATGTGATGAAGGTTCAAATGCGCGAATTCTGCAAGCACAAGCATTCCGAAGTGCAAAAAGCAATCAAGCATGGGTGGAACAGACTAGATTGGCTTGCCAAAGAAGATTGGAAGAATGGGAAGAAAGCAGCGTGCGAGAATCCTGACAAGTGGAAGCAACAAAAGGAGGCAGCCACAATGCGAGTAGAGGCAGGGAGCTCTCTCCACTTGGGGAGTGGCGGGTGGGCATCATTTGAGGCCGATTTTGTAAGTGTTTTCACATTGCTCTCTATGTTTGATAGTTTAGGATTTATGGGTTTTTAAATTCTAACATAATGGATTCTTTGTATGTTTTGACAAGGGTGGATGACAGGACGTGATCCCACACCATACGAGCGCGAGTATGCAGGCAGGAAGGGCTTAAACGCCCCGATGGACATTCTGAGTTCTCGCGGCGGCATGGTTAGTATTAGGGTTTACTCTTTTCTATTTGTTGTATTGTTTTATAAACGTCGCTATATGTTTATACTTACAAAAAGCTGTCTTATTGTTTTTTTTTGCAGAATCCGACAGATACGCCGCTTGGACGCGATGAGACGTCTGATTAGACGACGTTAGTTTAGCCGTAGCTAGATAGCATTAGTTTCTTTTTGTCATAGCTTATGTATCATGCCACCAAAATTTTTTCCTCTTGGGCATCGCTATGAACGTCGCTATATAAGGCTCTGCAGCGTCGCTATAAACGTCGCTATAGATGGCCTGCAAACGTCGCTATAATCGTCGCTATATAGCGACGATTATAGTGACGCTTATAGCAACTATTATAGCGACGCCGAGGGTTATAAAAACCAATGTATTTCCGTCGCTAAAAGCGTCACAAGAGCACATAATCTCTTGTAGTGGAAGAAGATGTGTCTTATGAGAAAGAAGTATTCTCCTCACATAATCACTCTTATAGCATAGCTTAGCTTAGAAATTAGCATGGTAGAGGAGATGAGCATACCATTAAAGCTTGGCTCTTGGTTGGATTTGCATTCCATAGCCAAGAGTTGTTGATGTAGGCCTCTACTTCTTAATTCTTGGAGAAGGAGATGGAGTTGGACCTTTTTGTCTTCTAGCCACAATAGGAATCAAGCTAGCCATTGGGTCACTGGATGCTCATTGGACCCCTTGGTAGACTGTCCAATAGTTTTCTAGGGAGCTTAATTTCCATTGGTTCTTTTATCAAGCATTTTTAAATTGATTAGACTAATTTTACGCTAGCCTAATTCTCATTGGTCCACCTCTATGGCCATCCAATAGGATTTGAGGGGAGATTGGGGGCATCTATGCTAGGGGCTTTCCATGTGTCCATTATTTCCTTTGTGTAAAGCGAGAGCTTGAGAGTGTGTGTGTGTATTTCTCTCTCTTTCCCTACCTTTAGGGCTCGCCCCCCCCTTCCTAGGGATGTGGGAAGACTATTTAGTCTTCCCGTGCAATTTTCCCACTTTTGGCCATTGGACTTTTGAATTAATTTTTGGAACCTTAGCCTATGTAAGTCTTAATGGAGCTGAACCTTAGGTCTTTTAAGCTCCATTGATGCACATTTCTCTTTTGCACACTGTCCCCCTTTGGATCCCTGTTGAGACCAGTCTGGCAGCCTTACCAATATTTTAGCTTTTACTTCCCCGGTACCTCCCCATATTAAATGATCAATTTAACATGAGAAAATCATTTGGGAGAATTAGATATTAGTTTTTTATGACAATAAATTTCTCTTGATTAAAACCTAGTCATTAGTCCGTTTGGTAGCAGGTAGAGGATCCCTATTTTACCCTACGACACCATTCCAGAATGGATGACTAGTCCATTTGGTGCTTGAGAGCCTTAGCTACCGCAAGCATGTCTTCACATTAGTCCGTATCAATCTTCCATAGTAGAGTGACAAGCTCTACTTGGTGTTCGGGAGACGTCGTCTCCACAAACATGATGCTAAGCATACATACTTATTAACATTTGTGCACAATAAGAAAAAAAAGAGTCTTATAAGACAGAAACTTTGTTCATTTATACATATTTACATCTTCTTACTCTAGGGAATCATTTCTAAGCATTGTCAAGGTTTACATTATCCTTTAATTGTATGCCTTGCATCCATCTAGCATCTTCAAAAGGATAATTTTAAACTTGATAAGATATAGTCGGATAGTCTTACTGTCTCTTGTCTTCGTGTCGTCTCGAGAATGGAATCGGGCGGCAACACCTCTTCTTGGTCCTCAATCTCCGGTGGGTCTTCAATGGTTGCTTCTTGAGGTGGATCTCCTTTGTAAGGTTTTAGTAGGCTCATGTGGAAAGCATTGTGTATGAGCCAATGGTTGGGCAACTTGAGTTGATAGGCCATCTCATTGATCAAACTAAGAATTTTGCAAGGGACCATAGTACCTTTTTGCTAACTTAGCATAGTACTTTTGGTGTCCCATAGGATTCTTGCCCGTTGTGTGCCTTAATCAAGCCTTGGGAAAATTAAGCAATCATTTTGTTTAAAGGCTAGAGCTCTTCTATGATTACCAGCTAGTAGCCTTTTGCCTTTGCTAAGAGATGGATATAGCATCCATAATCTTTTGAAAAGATTCTTGTAGGTCTCTACTATATTCATCTGCAAACAAAGATCTTCCCATGGTACCTTGAGTAGCAGGGGACTTTGTAATCTTTCCTCCATTAGCTCAAAAGGTGCTTTTCCTGTGGAAGTATGTACGATGTTATTGTAATCATGCTCCACTAAAGGTAAGTAATTCTCCTGTTGGGACTTTTGATATACTTCTGTGACATAAGCTTTTAGTAGATCGGAATTTTAAGGTTAGCTATTTCACTTTGGCCATCCGTTTTCAGGTGAAAGGCCAAAGAGAAGTTTAGCCTTGTACCTAAATTCTCGAAGAGACCCTTTCGAAAATTACTGGTCATTCTAGGATCTCTATCGGACAGTTTGGACATTGGATAGCGGTGGTACTTGAAGATTTGTGATATGGATAAACTTAGGCAATCCAAAGATAAACTCCATGCATATGCTCTCCCATGGTGAAATAGGGATTGGCAAAGGTTGAAGCAATCCAGGTTGCTTTCCTCTATCAAACTTTGTCTTTTGGCATACCACATGTTTTAAAACATACTCTTGCATGTTTGCTTTCATGGCAGGCCAATAGAAGTATGTTTCTATCCCTTTTAAGGTGTATTGAATCCCTTTATGCCCCATATAAGGAGGAGCATGATATTCATACACTACTTTCTCACATAGTAGTGAGTTAGTAACACATAGCCTGTTTCCATAGATAAGATAAACATCTTGTAAAGTAAATGGTTCTTCCTTCTTCCCTAGTGCAAGGGCTGAAATCACATCTTTAAAATTGGGATCAATAGCATACTCATCTATCATGGAAGATAGATCATTGTGAGTTGCTATGGATACCGCATTTACTCTTGGTCATCTTGAGAGTGCATTGGCTACTTGATTATGCTTGCCAGCAATGTGAGCAATATGAAAATGGAATTGCAAAAGGAAATTTGCCCACCTCATTTGTTTGTCAAAGAGCTTGGTTTGCATCATGAAGTACTTAAGGCTTTGGTGATACGTTCAAACAGAATGAAAGGAGTACCCAATAAACAATGCTTCCACAAGTCTAGAGCATGTAGAAGTGCTAAGAGTTCCTTCTCATATATACCTAGAGCTTGCTCAACAAGGTCAAGCCTTTGACTTTCATAGGATATGGTGTGCCCTTTTTGGAGCAAAACAGCTCCAACGCAATCACCACAGGCATCACATTGGACCTCAAATGGCTTTGAGAGATCCGTCAGTGTAAGCACGGGTTGAGAGATAACCTTCTCTTTAAGTTTTTTGAAAGAGTTGTTCTCCTTGGTGGACCATATATACCTAACATTTTTCTTTGTTAGGTCATGTAATGGTCCCGCAATTTGTGAGAATTTTTCTATGAAGCATCTATAGTATGTACACATACCTATGCAGATTCCTTGGATTAGGCCATCCTCTTATTACCTCTAACTTTGATGGATCCATTTGGATGCCATCATGAGAGATAATGTGACCTAAATATTGAATCTCTTGTAAGAAAAAATCATTTTTTCTTTCAATTTATATAAAGTTTATTTCTCTAGTAAAACTTGAAATATTACCTGGAGGTGTTGCTTGTGTTCGTCTAATAAATTAGAGTAGATGATTATATCATCAAAGAACACTCTAGATTAGCTTCGGTAAGGCTTGAATAGCTTCTCCATCAGACGGTTGAATGTGGTTGGTGCATTGGTCAAGCCAAAGGCATGACAATGTACTCATAAAGGCCAAACGTAGTGCGAAATGCGGTCTTTACAAATGGTCTTGATCAACTATCCTTATTTGATGATAGCCACTTTTTAGGTCAATCCTACTGAAGTAGTTCGACCCATGTATCTTATCAAATAGGTCTTCTACCCATGAAATGGGAAACCTATTCTTGATAGTGATCCTATTTAGTGCTCTATAGTCGACACATACAATATGTGCCGTATTACTTTTGCACTAATAACTGGCAAACAAAATGGAGATGAGCTAGGCCTAACCATGCCTTTCTCAACCAACTCATGCACTTGTCACATAATCTCCTCTTGTTGACCTTGAGAAACTTGATAAGGAGGTTTATTAGGCGGTGAGCTTCCTAGAAGAAGCTCAATTGCATGGTTGTCATCCCCTCGTTTGGGAGGTAGCTCACAAGGGATGTCGTCAATAAAAACATCTTGGAATCAATTTAGGAAATTGGATAACTCTAATTTCTTTTGATTTCCTATATTATTTTGCTAAAACATTAGGTTCATTTTGAGAGTCTTTAAAAAAAATCATGTACACGGAAATAGAGCTCTTTATTGACTTATTGTGAAAGCTTGCTTATGTACAATGGGTATGGTGCTACCCAACTCCTTAGCATCTATGTACATTTCTTTCTCCTTGTACCTAAAGTAGATTTGTCTTTCAGGGAATTTAACATTGGGAGCCATGCGATCAAACCATGATGCCCCTAAGACTACATCCTCATACTTGAGAGGAGAGATGATAAATTCCTCCTTGTCCACATAGCTTTGGACATGGATCTTCAATTTCCCAATTAAGGGGGTGAATGAGGCTTATTGTCCCTTGAAAGCACCATCGGCAATAGGTAGGACATCTCCCATCTCATAGGCTTGGATGCCTAGCTTGGTGACCAACTCCGTGGATATGAAATTGTGAGTAGAACCAGGGTCAAAGATAATGAAAGCATCATGTTCTCTTACCTTTCCCCAAGCATGACATAGAGTAGATCCTTTGTGATGAGCATCCTCTTCCTAAAATTTGACTATGGAAGCTCTAGGAGGCTTTGTATTATTGTGCGGGCAAGCACGATAGACATGCCCTTGCTCCCCGCACTTGTAACAACAGTTATCTTTTAGATAATGCTCTAGCTCTTCAGGAGAGAGTTTATTTTTGCCTTTATAAACTCCCTTCTTTTTGGATTTGTTGTTGTTGGAGTTTCCTTTGGGAGACTTTTGGATGTTGTCCTTCTCCTTAGGCCCACTACGGTCCTTGTTTTCCATGGGCTTAAGATTTATCTTAGCCCCTTGTTGGAAGTTGATTCTTGAAGCCACCATGGTATGGTGTATTACCGCAGATATGGTGCAAGTCCTTTGGGAGTTAACATACTCCGCCATATCCTCAGATAAACCCGCACAAAATTGTTGTTTTTGCTGTCCAAGATCCATCTTTTTGTAGACAGTGGCTTTGAGATGTAAATCCCAAAACTTGTCTACATATTTGTGAATATATTTATAGGGAGAGAGCTTCAAGCTTTGCCATTCGGTGAGTAATTTGTCTTTGGCATTGCTAGCCAAAAATTGGTGAGTAATTTTTGGCATTGCTAGCCAAAAATTTCTTCATGATGGAAGCTGTTAAAGATTTCCATGTTCGTGGAGCTTCACCATTTTCTCGTAGGCTAGACCACCATTGCCTGGCGGACTTTTGAAAATGTATAGCTACATGACGTAGCCTAGAGGATGTTGGGAGGCGTTGTAGCACGACCTAATTGCAGCGCACACAAAATTATCAAATCCGTGGATCGACAACCCGTTTAGGGTATGGAAGCACAACCGTCGGATCAATAGAAATAGAGGACTCAAGAGATCACCTCTTCAATGCAAGTAGAGACTAGCCATTGCAAGACTAACTCTAAACATACTCTAATCACTAAACAATCAACTCCTACACACATCAAGTCCATCGAAGTCGGACTTACCATAGACTAGAAACCCCAAGCACACTAATGATAAGCACACACTAATTACATTGGTGTTGGCCTCTCCAATCACCACATGTCGATCATAGCACTTCATCAATAGCTACACACACGAGGTGAATGGTGCTAGAGTTTCATAAAATCTATCAACACACAAAGAAACAATAGGGCACACACACTAATTACAAGATTAAGACCGAACTTAATCAGCCTAATTAGTGATGCTAAATATCACAAATTGAATGCTTATAGAAGAATAGGAGTGGTTAATAGCAAGAAGTACATTCCTCTCTCAAATCTAGAATAACGAGAGTGTAATATTGCTTCATGACATAATGAAATGTAGAGAAGAAGTAGACTAATGAGAAAATAGGAATAAGATTAATCAAGCTTCTCTAATTACAATGGATTAGTCCTAGCCTCTTAATCATGGGCATTAAGCTCAAGGCTAGGCGATCCATAGAATAACACTCAAGAGAGAGAGAGAGAGAGAGAGCTCTCAAAAGTGGATCCTCAAGAGTGGATATTGAAGAATGAAGTCTCCTTGCATAAAGGCTTGCTTTTAAAGGCTTTCACCACAATCCCTTCTACTATGGGTTTAAGGTTGAGCCTGCTAGCTAGCATATACAACTTTGGAACTCCAAGTGAGCCCAAGGCTTATACAAAGTGAGTTGGAAATATTAAGCACAACCATAGCATATTTCCCATTTGATGCATATTCAGTTTAGGCTATGTTAGCCGCTGCTAACATTCCCCCCTTCCTAATTTGGTGCACGTCCTCGTGTGCCAGTGAAGCAAAACATAGTGACATGGTAGAAAGCAAGTCCATGGAAGAAATGTTGATCTGCAAAATATAAGAACAAGTAATGAGCATCAAAGGCCAACAAGGATACAAAACATGAAGTACAATGAGCAATCATGCAAAGTGAATTTTTGCTTCTAAAAGATGGGTGAATCATAGTCAAAAACTAAAAACATAAAGCAAAAAAGACACCTATACTATTGTGAAGATTAAACCACTTGCAATTTCAGTTTTATGCATGAAGCACAAGCAATCAATTATGACCCTAGGCTAATTCAAGTTCATAAACCTACTAGCCTAAAAACTATGTAACCAATATTAATAAATCATTCAAGTCTATCATGTCTGCGGGCTATAAAAAAGCTCCTAATCTATTAATACATTGTCACAGCTTTTTGAAGCTTATGGAAGTTTTGTTTTTGTCATTCATAGAAAGAAGTAAAGCACAATACAAGGCTACCACCACAAGGAAAGTCTAGGTGTAGCTCTCGGCTTCTTGAACCCTCAAGAGGGTGTCCTACTAGCCTACCAAGGCAACGGGCTAACCCATATCAGCCCAAGGCATTGGTTTAGGGCCTTGACCAAGCGAGCCAAGGTGATTCCCCTCGCCTGTCAAGTGCCAATAAGGCACTAGGCCTCACAAGACACAACATAACATAGAAATTTTCTTTTCATGTGTCTAGTAGCATTTTTGCTACTTTTTCTTGACATTTTTTTGTACTTTTTTTTTTCTTTCTGCATGACATGTTTATGGCAATTGGACTAAAGAACTAAAGCGTAATCATAGCCCTAGGTCATGTTAAAAATAAATGGAGTATTAAGACTATCACTAAGAATCTAGGACTAATGAGAGATGAACCTACATTAACCTAAGGTCAAGGCCAATTACCTATGATTAGCACACGTAAAACCTAATTTTTTGATGAGTTAATATTTACAAAGAAAAGTGTTGAAACTTTAGTATGCGTAGCTTTTGAACATGAAAGAACCATAGCTTAGAGGAAAAAATTATTTAAGCCAAGCATAGAGAATAGAGAGATGAACAAAAGAGAAAAATCATGGAAGGATTACACCTATTCAAGTTCTCTTGAGCATCCTTGAGCAAGCATCCTCTTTGTAGAGAAGTCTCTTGATCTTTTATTACAATCCAAGATTTTTGAAGCTAAGTGTTAAACACAAGCTCCAAAGGCCTTTTGTTGAAAGAAAAAAACACACAAAAAGCATTAATGAAAACCTAAAGCTAGGGTCTTGCATACCCGAATTTGCCAAAGGGAAAAAACCCAAGGGAAAAAAATCCCTTTGGTTACGCACATGATTCTCTTTGATAGCAAATTTATGCATACACATCAAAATGAGAAAGAATGAGCTTCTACATAAGCAAATTTGCAATTTTTACAACCTCTCATGCATGATTCAAAAGTAGATTAGTTTCTAGCTCACTTGAGGTATGGAATTTAAAACAAGCCAAGAGTTGAAAATAATTGGAAGCTGAATTTTACAATTAAAAGCTCCAAACAAGTTGGCTAAACACTAGCTCATATGACATTTTCAATTTCTAGAGCAATCTATGATCTAGAGATGACTTCAACTTGATGAAATGAAAGTGAGTGGCTCTCAATAGCCAAATTTTGTACTTGAAAGCTCTTAAAAAATTTGGGTAAACACTAGCTAAATGAGAACATTTTCACTTTAGACCAAGCTATGAGCTAGCATGTATACAACTTTTCATCCAAATAAATGGAATGGCTCTAAATAGCCAAGTTTTGCAATATATTGCAATGATGACCCCTTCTTGGATCAATGAAAGCACATGCCTGCCCACATCCCTTCAAAACAACTCAAATCATTAGTGCTCTTAAGCATTTGAACATCCAATACAAGCACTAAGAGCATGCTCAATCACAAGCGCGAAATTTTACTGCCCTCTCATGGTCATTCAAGGAATCTCAATTTTAGTGCCCTGCATGGTTTTACATTAATATCAAGCACTGAAATGCAACAAGCAATACCAAGCCCAAACTTTAATGCACGCTCTTGTGGCTATCAAACAGGCTCAATTTTAGTGTTTTGCAATGATTTTTCATTCAATTCAAGCACTAAAATGTACAAGCAATGTGAAGTTCAAATTTTAATGCACACTCTTCCCCAAGCATCAATTTAGTGTCAATATATGTAGCTTTCACATCAAGCTCGCATGCTTGCCAAAAAGATTTGTTCATGCAAAGCAATGAAAATGCGAATGAACTCTAGTATTAAACCATGCACATGCCAAAAATTTGGTGCAATGCAAGTTCATATATGCATGGAAATTATTACACAATCATAGCACACATTCGACGCCCACATCCATCCTTTTAAATAGCACATTGCAAAAGAGAGAAACCATATCATGAAGAGATATGTAAATTCTCACACAACAGTCAATACCCACTCTCGTGTGATTGGCCAATACACATGAAGTGCACAAGATTCTCTTCTCCACAATCAAGGTTAACTCTAAAGTGCAACTCAGAAGCATATATGCCTCGATTAAATGATAAAGTAGCTTGTAATGCCAGATTTTGCAATCCATAGAAACAAAAATGTCAATGCATGCCTAGTGAATTTTGATATCATCATCCGCAACACTCAAGCATTAGTGCATGATAACCTTCCAAGTGAATTAAACACTATAAAGAAATCATGTCTTTATGACGCATGCAACTTTTTGACATCCATGCAAAAAAAGCAAAAAGCAATTACGTACCGTGTCCGTGCCAAAGTTTTCTATGCAACTCAAAATCCAACAAGAGTTACTCTCTATTGTTAGCCAATTGATAGCATTCAAGATGGTTTTTTTCTTTTCTTCTTTTTTTTTTTCCGAAGGGAAGGGAGATGGGTGGTGTGTGAACCACGATTCTAAGTGATGTTTGTTTATTTCTATTTTTATTTACTTTTGAAAATTCTCTGTTGTCTGGGGGCTGGCACGATGTGGAACCAGAGCAGCGAAGCACGGGGTTGTGTGTGTGTGGGGGGGGGGGGGGGGGGGGGGGGGGGGGTTTGTTGAAGACCAAGGCATGACCAAGAGAAGCGGTGCAAGTGAGTTAGGAACAGTGCTCGAAAAAAACCTAGGTTTAGTGTAACCCCACCTACAAATTTTGAGATTTACCTCTAATTTTTTGAGTTGAAGGTGAGAAAACATGCAAAATTAGAAGAAAACTAGTGTAAATTGGTGTGAAAACCTTCATATTTAGTCAATTTACCTCTATTGTTTCTCATATGTAGGTTTGCCAAGTTTTTGGGAAAAAGTTTTTTTCGAGCACTGGTTAGGAATCAACATCGGCGAGACTCGGGGCGGGGAAGGAAGCCACGGTCTGAGAGAGAGAGAGACAGAGAGAGACGAGCCTTGTTGTATATTGTGTGTGTGGTTACGTGCTGCGAGCCCAGCTTGGCAGATACTGCTAGTTGTTGACGACCTCGTGCAGATTGAGTAGGTGGGATCTGCAAGTGGACAACACAGGTAAGCGGCCAGGGCCCGCATTTACAGCGAGTGGGGATGTAACTTCCAGCAGAAATGTGGGCCAAGATCGGGCGAATTTTGTGTGTGTGGGGTGAAAATCAGCGCCGATAGAGGGTTCTGCAACAATTGGGTGTGCACGATTTGTGCTGCTGAACAAGGTGCACCAAGTTCAAGTCAGCGCGTGCTATTAATGTAAAATATGTAACGCGCGATTAGGCACTACAGACGGTGAGAGTAATGTTAGAGGAGTAAGGCCCTCCCCCTGAAGCCACGTTTAACGTGGCTTCAGAGAGAGGCGAACTGTGTTCACACGGGCAACGACACAAAGGAAATTTCCATTCATAAAAACGAGTCAATACAACAGTGTCTGTACAAATGTGCATATGTACAAAGGTTCCCACAAGGCGAACTGCGTTCACACGACGGCCACGCTGTCAACGCAAGGAGAGTCAAGGCACTGAGGGAGACTATCGGACGGCGGAGACTGCTGAGAGGGCGTCGGCTCGTGCGTATGCGACAGCGGCGGTGCTACGCCACGCACCCATGGTGAGACACCACGGCGGGTGTTAATGGGGATGAAGTCCCGACAGGGAGTTGGGGGCCCATCGGTGTCTGCCTCAATGGAGGTGTCATTGGCACTAATGTCGATGGGACGTCGAGAAGTCCCAGGGAGACCCTCGCTGCTGCCAGAATCCTCGAAACGTCGTCGAAATAGTGGACGCGCCGGCGGGATGGTCGCCTCGTAGTACCTCGCCGCGTCGCTGTCACGGAAGAAGATCCCCCTGCAAGACACGAAGCTGTCAGTGGCTCCTACAAGTGGAGCGCAGTCGGAGTTGATTGGGGCAGAACAAGGTACCTTATGTCATCAAGAGTCACACTCGTAGGCTCCTTCATGCTCTGCCAAATGGCCATGGCCCGCCCCAACTCCATTCCCGAGCCAGACTTTGGCACGACCCACGTGGCTGATGGGTAGTACCGCCCGGTTGCTAGCATGCGCAGGAGGGTGTGAGGAAGGCTCATGCCCTCTCGGTCCGCGACGAAGTTCTCCACATACACGTACGCGCGGTCGAACATGTTGACGGGCGTGAGTGCCACACGGTGCTTCAGCTCGCCTTGGCCGTACTGGGCATGCAGTGCTCGGCCTTCGGCTATCTCCTCCGCTTCGACTCCCTTCGCGAACCACCGAAAGTGAGGCTTCTATAGGTCTTTCATGCAGTACCCAACCATGCCTGTGAAGGTGTGCATCCTCACTTGCCGCAATGATCTGCACATGACCACACCTCTCTGGGGCTTCATGATATGCCAACCCAGGTACGCTTTCAACAAGTTGCCAACAGCCTTGATGGAGGTCGAGAAGATAATGACGACCATCTGGAAGTGGAGGTGATTCAACATTCCTCCCTTCTCGAGTGCGAACAAGCCCCTCACACACTCCCTGTCAACAAACTCAGACACGTTTGTGAAAAGGTTGCAGTCGATGTCGCCGTTGCCAATCCCCACTATGATTGAAAGCTGCAGCTTTGTCGCTCTGGTAATCGAGGGGGTTGCCTCGTCGGCACGAGCCTTGCGAGAACGTCTAGGCCTCGACCCTTCCCTGTCTACCACTGCATCGTTGGAGGCATCAACGCGCAGCCGCTTGCAAGCCCGACTGTCACCTGTTTCAGCGTTGGTGCTCTTCAGGCGTGCTTTCCGCTTCATTTCCCTTACGGACGTCGGCTGAGGTGATGAGGACCCTGTAGGAGGCCTTGCAGCAGTAGGCAATTCTGAGACCCCCCCTTCCGTCGCAAACTTCCAGGCAGCCTTGAATTTCGCCATGGCTCGGGCGAACAGAACCCCTGACTTCAACATGAGCCGTATCATCACTCTGAAGCAGAGAGGGTATCGAGGAGCGAACAGAAGAAGAACTAGTGACTGTTGGTGCCCTAAAGACTGTTTGCAGGAACCGATTATGGAGGAGAACAAGGAGCATGCAGTGTGTACAGCAGCAGGCGGCAACAACACACAAAACGCAGCAGAAAGCCAACGTCTGGAAATAGCTTCTCAGCACCGCCCAATAGCAGCCTGCAAGTTGGCGTTATCTGAAGGTCATCGAAGCTCTTGCTTCCTGCAACTTGCAGCGTCGACAGTCTAGCTCATCGCCGACTTCCTCGCACAGTTGCCGTCCGAGATTATTTTTTCATGCTCCAGGCCCGTTTGTTTTTTTAAATAAACCAAAGTTCAGCATGTGGGTGCCCTATTGACCCGGAGTTAAATTAGAAGTGTGTGTGTGTTGATTGCAAAGCTAGATGCGCCAAACCATTGAGTTGTTGCATCTTGAAGGTAGGAGGGTCCCATAGCATGCGTCCAAGGGTTTGACAAGTGGCCAAAAGATATCTGACATCCTTGAGCATTTGGATTTATTAGAGATTGATTTAAAATCTTTTCAAAAGGATGTTCCCACACTAAATGCATGTATTCTAATTTGAGTGTGTGTGTGAGATGTCGATTGAGTCCAAGGGTGCATCAAAAACAATAGAAAAGCAAAGCAGAAAAGGCACCCTTGATTGGTAGACTGCAGACAACAGGCTTCAATGCCATGATTGAGAAACACGAGAAATGTTATATCAAAATTTTCTCTAAGGGAATTGATCCCAATTTTTGAGCATGATCGAATAATCATAAAAGCATAACTTCCTTTGAATGGTAACAGGATTGCACACATGAAAGTTCAAGTCAATCAATTCATGCACAAAAACTTCCCAAATTTGAAATAAAATTGAATCAATTCACAATGTTGGGAGATGCACACACTTAATGGATGCACACTCCTCACCTTTACCCCAATCCAATTTGATATTCAATCATTGAAAAATTGCTCATATTTAATATCAAAATCATTCAAACCCCATTTGGATTTGTCATTTACGGTTTGTATGGCTGCGCAGGCTTGATTATGGCACTTAGAAAGGCACAAATCAACAAAATTTTTACCATTTTTAATCAAATTGGTACAGTGATCACATAGGTAATGCACATAAATCATCTTCAATTGAGTACCAATTGAATCATCCAAAGTCAATCAATCTCACATACACCGATCTTTTAGGTCTAATAATCATCATAATTGGTGATTGCTATGAATTATTCATCCCAATTTGAATACCAAATTCCATTGAGTAGGCACACACACCCAAATTTAGACCAAAATTATATGCAAAAAATCCATCAATTCCTCAATGCATGTAATGCTCAAATTGCAAACTCAATCAAGCATAAGTGAATGGATGCATGCTTAATTTCTACAAAATTAGCACTATTTTTACCCAATCAAATTTGGCTCAACTGGCAATGCATTTAGGCTTACACCTAATGATTGCACACGCTTTTTATGAACATTTCATAATCAAAAATCATTTAGGTGCCCTAATTGACCATCAATCATAGAAAATCAAGTGGTGTTGGATAGGCATACACACTCAATTTTTGCCCAAACTTTTGGCAATTAGGCTTATCCAATGGTTGAATTAGCCTAGCATACAAATCAATTACATAATTGCATACTCATGTATCATCAAATTTTTCAATTTCTATGCATGCACACACTAAAGATTAGGTGCACATACACTTGAATGTTTTGACAGTTTTTTCCCTCTTTGGTGCATGCACACACATGAATTCTTGATGAGAATTAAGCATTATTTTGATGCACATAAATTTCATTAGTCAAAATTTGACCATCAATCCATTCCAAGTGTATCAAATTAGGTACAAAGTGTAGGTCAACTGAGTTACACACCTAATTTTAGCAAATGAATAGCACACATTGAATCACATTTGTAATGGAATTTTCCTATTCAATTTGAGAGTAGCGGAATTTAATGAGAGTACTTTCAAGAAATGATTTTGTGAGCATAGCGGGTTGACATAATTGAAGATAGCAACATAATCATAGCAATTAGTTAACTTGGCATAGACAATACTTTTGCAAGAGAGAGAATTTAGAGAACATGACAACAGTTGAGGACCGGATTTATGTGGAGCCGGTCCCCCCTCCAATAGGCATTTGTATTATGATTTCTCCCATAAAGAGAGACTTGTTACAATACATTCTTTGTGTTCCTTGTGACCTAGGTGAAGCAATGAAGATGGAAAGCTTCATGCATCACCATCATAGCATAACCTAAACTTGAAGAAAGCTTTAACTATACCAAGCCTCAGTCCCAAGACCTCAAACACCTTCGAAGGTGGAGAGAGCTAGCAGGGAATGAGGGTAGGGAAGAGGAAGAAGAAACATTTCATACGAGAAAGAGCTAGTTCCTCACTTATCATAACTCTTGTGCTAGCATACATAATAGCATAGTAATGAAGAAGAAATAGATGGCAAGCTCAAGCATTGAAGCATGGCTCTTGGATGGATTTGCACTCCATAGCCAAGAGTGTTGGTGTAGGCTCTCAACCTCTACTTGCTTGGAGAAAGAGAGGGAGCTCTTGCACTTTGCATAGTACACAATAAGAGTGTTTGTGAGTGTGTGTGGGTGAGTATACCCCCTAAGCACCCCCCTAGCTTGCTTGGGTCGACCCCCCCTTGTAGCTCATGCTTGAAGCTCAGTGGACCCCTCCAGGCCTAGCCAATCACAAGCAGGAGCCATTACAAGCAACAGGGATAGCCTTGGGACAAGTGTCCCCCTTTCCCCTTTGAGAGAGAGGACTTGATAAATGCAAAATCAATTAATTAAATGTCCTTTATTATCATTGGACCCCTTGGGTGGCCAACCAATAGGTTTCAGGCACACCATGAGGGCAACATGAGGAGGAACTTGACAAGTGTCCTTGGTGCCTCTTCAAGATGAGGCTTCCCTTGTGTGTGTGTGTGTGTGTGTGTGTTCTCTCTCATCCCCCCCCCCCCCCCTTGTAGGCTCACCCCCCTCCTTGTAGGGATCTTTTTGACTTTGGATGAGCAAGCCCCTTAGTCATCAAGCATGACTAAGCACTTGAAGTAGGGGGTGTTCCCACAAGCATCTCAGGCAAGCTTCTCAAGGCACCTCAAGCACCTTAATCATGCACCAAGTCAAGCACCTCAAGAATGGAGCCAGTCAAGCACCTCAAGCATCTTAATCAAGCACCTCAAGCATGACAAGCACCTCAAGCAAGACAAGCACCTCAAGCACGACAAGCACCTCGAGTTTGGGCCGGGTTCCCACCTCAAGCTCAGCCCTAGCTTACCTAAGGTCAAAGGACTTTTACACACATTATTGGAGGTCTTCAATGAAGCTAACCCTAAGGTCTTATGCTCCATTGGTTAGCCTTGCTCTTGATAGAACATCTCCCATTTGGACCCCTTTACTATTGGCCCCGTGTTGAGATAGATCTATAAGCACATATCTATATCTTAACACTTGTTCCCGTTTATTCTCCCACATTAAGTGATCAATTTAATATGAGAAAATCATTTGGGTTGGTTAGATATTAGATTTTATGACAACATTAATCAATCAAGAATTGACATGAGCAAGTGAGCGAACTTACATCGTAATCACACTCCAATCTACTCCTTTGCTCCACATGAAGACGCATCATTGCACACCAAGTGTGTGCACCATCAAATCGACTCCAAATTTGACCATTGTAGGCCAAAAATCAAACACTCAAAAATCAAATTAGGCATAAATTAGCACAATTAACTTGATTAGAGTGATGATTCCACCTCTTAAAAGGGGATTAATCTTACATTACATATCAAATGTTAGTGGTTAGGTTAGAAAAGTTAGTAAAAAATTAGTAGAAACTAGCATGAAATTAGTACAATTAGCATGGAAGTGAAGCAAAATTAGTAAAGGTTATTGAGAAGTTAGTGAAATTGGGAGTTTGGGGTATTCATAACTCAACATTTGCATCAATTTTTTGCACAAACATCATTAAATCAAACCAAAATTGAGTTACACACACTCAAAAACCACGAAATTAGTAATGAAATTACTGTATTCTAAACATCCTATACTCACTAGCTTAGGTTATCGATCCCCGGTAACAATGCCAAATGTTGGGAGGCATTGTAGCACGATCTAATTGCAACCCACACAAAATTATCAAATTCGTGGATCGGCAACCCGGGTAGGGCATGAAAGTATGCGCATTGAATGAATAGAAATAGAGGATTCAAGAGATCACCTCTCCAATGCAAGTAGACTAGCCATGGCAAGACTAACTCTAAACATACTCTAATCACTAATCAATCAACTCCTACACACATCAAGTCCACCAAAGTCCCACTTACCATAGACTAGAAATTCCAAGGACACTAATGATAAGCACACACTAATTACATTGGTGTTGGCCTCTCCATTACCACATGTCAATCACAACACTTCATCAATAGCTACACACACGAGGTGAATGGTGCTAGAGTTTCATAAAATCTATCTACACACAAGCAAACAATAGGGCACACACACTAATTACAAGATTAAGACCCAACTTAATCAACCTAATTAGTGATGCTAAATATCACAAATTGAATGCTTATAAAATAATAGGAGTGGTTAATAGCAAGAAGTACATACCTCTCTCAAATCTAGAATAAGGAGAGTGTAATACTGATTCATGACACAATGAAATGTAGAGAAGAAGTAGACTAATGAGAAAATAGGAATAAGATTGATCAAGCTTCTCTAATTACAATGGATTAGTCCTAGCATCTTAAGCATGGGCATTAAGCTCAAGGCTAGGCCATCCATAGATTAACACTCAAGAGAGAGAGAGCTCTCAAAAGTAGATCCTCAAGAGTGGACAGTCAAGAATGAAGTTTCCTTGCATAAAGGCTTCCTTTTAAAGGCTTTCACCACAATCCTTCTACTATGGGTTTAAGGTTGAGCCTCCTAGCTAGCATATACAACTTTGGAACTCCAAGTGAGCCCAAGACTTATACAAAGTGAGTTGAAAAATATTATGCACAACTATAGCATATCTCCTACTTGATGCATATTTGGTGTAGCCTGTGTTAGCCGTTGCTAACAAAGGACTCCTTGAGGCCCTCATCACCAAACGCCGCATGGAGTTGTTGGATAAAGGCCAAGACTTTGTCCGTAGTACCAAAGGTGCCATCGTAGGTAAGGAAAGAGATGTTCTTTCCTCCCTCTTTCAACTTTTTGAGCTTGGAAGACCCTTTCCAAGTGGCATAGGTTTTCTTATGGCCTCTTCTCTTGGGTGGTTTGAGAGCTGCACCATCACTTTTTTTAGAAGAGGAAGAGGATGAGGAGGATGAAGAAGAGGGTGACCTCTTTCTTGACTTTTCTTCCCTTGTTCCTCCTTTTCTGCACCATTAATTTCTTCAAAAGGAGAAGAGGATGAGGAAGATGGAGAAGAGGACACTACAAGAGGTTCTTCTTATTAGCGACACTAGCAGTGCGATGCTCAAATGTGAAAATCCACGGCATCGCTATGTGCGTCACTATGCATATCGCTATATTATTTGTTGCATAGTGACGCTCATAGTGATGCCGAGAGGATAAGAAAAAATCCGATTGCCAAAAACTCAGATCTCAAATCTGAGTTTTGGTGCTCTAGCGAAACAAGTATACCGTGCCGCTCTCTCCCTCTCTCTCTCTCTCTCTCTCTCTCTCTCTCTCTCTCTGTCTCCCCCCCCCCCCCCCACCCACCCACACACACACACCACACACATACGAGTATGCTCCTTCCCTCTCCTCCCTCCCATGTTCTCTTACCCTCTTTCTCTCTCTCCCTCTCTCCCACATACACACACACACACACATTGTGTATGTGTGTGTGTGTGTGAGAGAGAGAGAGAGAAAGAGAGAGAAAGCAGAGAATATACACACACATGCATAAACAAAGAACGCATACACACACATTGAGAGAGAGAGAGAGAGAGAGAGAGAGAGAGATAAAAATAAAGAAAATGAGAGAAAATATGAAATGAAATGTTATATTAAACGTCTTCAAAATTTCAAAATGATTTATGAGACCAATCTGATAAACTCCTTTTGAATTAAATATATTATTTGCGTTGTCCAAGAAAATAGTGCATTGGCCGGTGAAGAGCTTCGTCAATGTCTGTCTTTGTAAATAGACGTATTATGACATATATATATAAAGAGAGAGAGAGAGAGAGAGAGAGAGAGAGAGAGAGAGAGAGAGAGAGAGAGAGAGAGAGAGTTTAAGATTTAGTTTTTATACTTAAGTTAGAGTTTAGGTTTATATTTAATATTAGAGATTTACGGTAAGGTTTTGGATTTAACTCAAGATTTAAGGTTTAAAGGTGTTTGAAGCTAGTTAGCTTTGGAATGCTCAAAGGGTAGGTAGCAACACTAGCTTCTAGAGGTGTTCTCCTTCTGTTGAACTTGAGAGATGGAAGAGGAAAGTCGATAACTCAAGATTTTCACAATGTGTCAAGTTGGCATGTGTGTGTGTGTGTGTGTGTGTGTGTGTGTGTGTGTGTGTGTGTGTGTGTGTGTGAGAGAGAGAGAGAGAGAGAGAGAGAGAGAGAGAGCACTCACGGACGACGTGACTAGAAATTAGAGCAGCTGAAGCGGACGACCAGTTTTGTTCTGTGTATGTGTATGCATGTTTGAGGGAGAGAGAGAGAGAGAGAGAGAGAGAGAGAGAGAGAGAGAGAGAGAGAGAGAGAGTAGCTTAGATATCATATTAGATTTTGAATTTATTTTTTATATTAAATTTCACCTTTAGGATTACATTTTAAATTTAAAGTTAGGTTTATGGTGATCCCTCTTTTCCTCTCCACTGATGCTGTTAAGTATGGAGCCTGATTTACCCTTGTAATTTTCTGTGGTAAAAGCGCACATTTGTAAGGCCCCCATTATGAGGAGAAGCCATTGTGCGTGAAGGAAAATCACTCACCAGAAACCAAAATTTTCACAGTAAAAAATCAAGGGCAACTTTAGGGCCCCCGAGACTTTTTTCCCCCCTCGCCGGAATATTCCTTTTCGCCGGAATATTATGGCCGGACGGTGGCTGGAAAGTGGTCGGAAAACAACCGTTGGTAATTGGCCGGTGGCCGGTAGTCAATGGCCGGTGGCCTGTGGTTGGAAGTCAATGGCCGGTGGCCGAATTCAATGGCTGGTGGTCGAATTCAAAAGCGGACTTGTCTTCTCAAGGGCGACCACACATGGGCAGATTGGAGGGTCCGATTTGGATTTATTCACACAAGGGTGGCTACACATGGCTGCCTCATAAGAGAGGGTAGCCCTTTTGGCCTATAAAAGAAGGCCATTTCTACACACATTTCATAGTGTGAAGTTGATGCAACAAGGTGAGTGTGAGGTGGTGAGAGTGAAGCAAGGCGGGAGCTCCATTAAGGGTATAATCCCTTTGTAAACTACTTCTTGTTTTGAAGTACTAAATCCATTGAGTGGCTGCTTTCCCGTGGACGTAGCCCACATTGGGTGAACCACGTATATCGTGTGTACTCTCTCTCTCTCTCTCTCTCTCTCTCTCTCTCTCTCTCTCTACTCTATAATCTCGTGTATGTAAATCTGTCTCTCTCCATTAAGTAATCTACTCAATTATCTATTTAGCTACGTCTTATTTCCTAACAACTGGTATCAGAGCAAGGTTTGCTCGTAGCTAAATTATCTCAAGGAAAGGATTCCCTGAATTGAGTGGGAGTTATGGCGGAGGAAGGGAAGCTCAATATTGAGAAGTTCAACGGCAAAAACTACCAACATTGGAAGATGCAGATTGAAGACTATCTCTACCAGAAGGACCTCTATTTGCCACTAGGCGGTCTTGCGAAGAAGCCCGCAACAATGGCAGATGAAGCATGGATTGTCCTTGATCGATTGTCCTTGATCGAAAGGCACTGGGAACAATCCGGTTAAGCTTGGTGTCAACGGTGGCCTTCAATGTTTCGGAGATGAAGACCACGGAGGACTTGATGAAGTCACTTGAAGACTTCTACGAGAAACCATCGACATCCAATAAGGTATTTATTATGAAGCGCTTGTTCAATCTAAAGATGGTAGAGAATGGTTCAGTTGCAAAACACCTAAATGAATTTAACACAAACATAAGTCAACTTCGATCGGTGAAAATCAATTTCGATGACGAAGTGCGAGGTCTCCTTATACTATCATCTCTACCGGATAGTTGGGACAGCTTTGTGATGGCTGTAAGTAATTCTATTTCTGGCACAAATACTCTTAAGTTTGATGATGTTGTGGGTGTTCTCCTAAGCGAGGAAATACGAAGGAGAAGCACAAGAGAATCATCAAGTGTTGGACTGTCAGTGGAAACAAGGGGAAGGCCTAAGGAGAGGTTCAAAAACCAAAAGGGTCGTGATCGCTCAAGGCGGAGCAAGTCACGCACAAAGTCAGTTCTTGAATGTTGGAACTGTGGCAACAAGGGCCACGTCAAGAAGGATTGCTGGTCCAAGAAGAAGAAGGAGACAGAGTCTCAAGACAACAAGCCAACATCGGAGGCCAATGTGGCAGGTATTTAATCAATCGGTCACCCTCAACGGCATTGGTTGGGGGAGTTCCAGAAGAGGCATGGACAGGTAAACTGGTGAATTATGCATTTCTCAAAGTTTTTGGGTGTGAGGCTTTCATGCACATAGATAGAAGCCTAAGATCAAAGCTAGATGCAAAGTCTAAAAAGTGTTTCTTCATTAGCTATGGAGAAGGTGACTTTGGATATCGCCTATGGAATCCTGAAGATGGTAAAATCTTAAGGAGTAGGGATGTAATTTTTAACGAACAAAATATGTACAAAGATTACTTGGAACGAAATCAAACAAAAGAAACAGGTGATGAGTACATGGAGCTTGAGGACGGGGAAGACTCAAGGACTGCAAACGGTGACAATGTGCAACAGCGTCAACCAAATGAGGAGCCTCAACCTATTCCCCGAAGATCTACAAGAGCAAGTAGACCTCTAGAAAGGTTTGTTCCTTCCTTCAACCATCTCTTGATCTCAGATTCTGGAGATTCGGAATCATATGAAGAAGCTATGCAACATGAATCCAAAGAAGAATGGACGAAGAGCATGCAAGTGGAGATGGACTCACTACATCGCAACCAAACATGGGAATTGGTTGAGTTTCCTAAAGGTAAGCGGGCACTTCAAAACAAATGGGTGTACAAGGTGAAAGAAGAAGAAGGTGGGAAGAAAAGGTACAAGTCTAGGCTTGTGGTAAAAGGTTTTTCTCAAAAGAAAGGTATTGACTTCAATGAAATATTTTCTCCTGTTGTAAAAATGAACTCAATCAGGCTTGTCTTAAGCCTTGTGGCTACTCATGATCTAAATCTCGAGCAAATGGATGTAAATACGGCATTCCCTCACTGTGACTTAGAGGAGGAAATCTACATGCTTCAACCAAAAGGGTATGAAGTAAAAGGTAAGGAGAAAATGGTTTGCAGATTAAAGAAGATGTTGTATGGTTTAAAGAAAGCATCAAGACAATGGTACTTGAAGTTTGATCGATGGATGTTGGATCATGGATTCACGAGATGCAACTCGGATCACTGCGTCTACACGAAGAATTTAGGAGATGGGAAATTCATCATCCTAATGTTGTATGTTGATGACATGTTGACTGCAAGTGCTAACATGAAGGACATCAAAGACCTAAAAGAGGAGCTGTCTAAATCTTTTTCAATGAAAGATTTAGGTGCTGCAAAGAGGATACTTGGTATGAAAATATCAAGGGACAGGATGAAGAAGACAATAAAGCTACCTCGAGAAGATTACATCAAGAAGGTACTAGAAAGGTTTGCAATGCAAAATGCAAAACCAGTTTCTACACCTTTGGCTGGTCACTTTAAACTAACAAAGGATATGTGTCCAAAGACACAACAGGAGATAGCCTATATGTCTAAAGTTCCATATGCTGCAGCGGTAGGTTCTCTAATGTATGCTATGGTTTGGACAAGGCCAGACATTGCACATGCAGTGGGAGTTGTGAGTAGGTTCATGGACAACCCAGGTAAAGAGCATTGGGAAGCTGTGAAGTGGATACTTAGGTATCTAAAAGGGACAACAACAAATGCTTTGTATTTTGGAGGAACTGATATTTTTCTAGAAGGGTATGCTGATGCAGATATGGCAGGTGACAAAGATACTCGAAGGAGCACTATTGGCTATGTGTTCATGGTTGGAGGCACAACAGTAAGCTAGGCTTCAAAGCTGCAGAAAGTGGTTTCACTTTCTACCACGGAAGCACAGTATGTAGCAATGACGGAGGCAAGCAAAGAAATTCTGTGGCTTCACAGATTCTTAGAAGAGCTTGGATTCAAACAAGACAATTGTGTCTTGTACAGTGATAGCCAAAGCGCTATCCATCTTGCGAAGAACTCAGCCTTTCATTCAAGGACAAAGCACATTCGGGTAAGATATCACTTCATACGCACTCTTTTGGAAGAGGGACAGCTAAAGCTAGGAAAGGTGCATACAAGTGAAAATCCTGCAGACATGTTTACAAAGGTGGTCAACAAGGAGAAGTTGAGCTTTTCTCATCTTCAATCGGCATTCAAGGATAAGAAGCCAAAATGGAAAGCAGCCACAGGTTTGGTTTGGAGATCAGTCTCCAAGTGGGAGATTGTTAAGTATGGAGCCTGATTTACCCTTGTAATTTTCTGTGGTAAAAGTGCACATTTGTAAGGCCCCCATTATGAGGAGAAGCCATCGTGCGTGAAGGAAAATCACTCACCGGAAACCAAAATTTTTACAGTAAAAAATCAGAGGCAACTTTAGGGGCCCCCGAGACTGTTTTTTTCCCCTCGCCGGAATATTATGGCCGGACAGTGGCCAGAAAGTGGTCGAAAAACAACCGTCGGTTGGCCGGTGGCCGGTGGCCGGTAGTCAATGGCCGATGGCCGGTGGCCGAATTCAAAAGCAGACTTGTCTTCTCAAGGGCGACCACACATGGGCGGATTGGAGGGTCCGATTTGGACTTATTCACAGAAGGGCGGGTACACATGGCTGCCTCTCATAAGAGTGGGTAGCCCTTTTGGCCTATAAAAGAAGGCCATTTCTACACACATTTCATAGTGTGAAGTTGATGCAACAAGGTGGGTGTGAGGTGATGAGAGTGAAGCAAGGTGGGAGCTCCATTAAAGGTATAATCCCTTTTAAACTACTTCTTGTTTTGAAGTACTAAAGCCATTGAGTGGCTGCTTTCCCGTGGACGTAGCCCACATTGGGTGAACCACGTATATCGTGTGTACTCTCTCTCTCTCTCTCTCTCTCTCTCTCTACTCTATAATCTCATGTATGTAAATCTGTCTCTCTCCATTAAGTAATCTACTCAATTATCTATATAGCTATGTCTTATTTCCTAACAGATGCGGCATTAAGTTGGAAATCTTTCAACGGCATGATACTCAAAATCGATGCAGACATATAATGTGCACAGTAATCCCTCGAACAAGGAGCTACTGTGAAGAGGTGTTAAGCTCTTGTGAATTTCTACAGTTGAACAAGAGGCAAAGGGGTTTTGTCCACTACATGCATTGTCATGTATACGTGGGTGTGTAGATTTTTTGTACCCACAAATATAGGCATTGACCAATAAAGATGAGATTATAACCCAGTGGTTCTGATCTCCATGCACCTCTAGATCGATTTGTGCGAGGATCGGACATGGCTAGAGAATTTGAGATAGTTTACAGTGTGATCTATGGTTTCTTGATTGTGAGGGAGATTGAGAGAGAGAGAGAGAGAGAGAGAGAGAGAGATAAGAGACAGAGGATGCCAATAATATATTAAATTTATGTTCAGGTTTTAAGGGTTTTACATTCATTTTGAGTAGTGACGACGATGTGGGGCCTTCCAACCAAAATTCCTCTCTCTCAACAAGGATCTTATGTCCTTGTAATCAATGCAACCATGTTGTGCGGCGGACAAGACACGTTTCTTTGCATGACGTTTGCGAATTTAGCGAGTTTGACCCATCTATTATAGATCGAGTTGTTGCCAATTACAATTCGTCGGACTCTGACGCTGGCCAATAGGCAGCAATCTTGCAACCCAATAGACGTTTTGAAGGTGGTTCGATCAAGCATCATACGTTGTTGGAAACAAGAAAATTGGAACACCTCTATAGCGATGTCACCCAAGAGCATTGAAAGAGCAGTACAAGAACACCAAAAGATTTGGAAAACCCCTTTGAAATACCACAAATCCAACAAGAGTAGCCCCCTTGGGAATTTACTGGCCATTGCCCACCCAAGAGACTATGCCACAAAGAAGGAAGAAACCTCTTTAGGCACGGAATTACGGACGTCTGCTACCAATTATCTTGAAAAAACAACTTTTCCATTCATAGAAAACCACTTTAAAAGTACCCCTTCAAAGTATACATCACCCACAAGATGTACAGGTTTCCACAACTCAACCTACATAGTGTTTTCCCAAAGCTGCCATACACTGTACAAGCTGTAGAGAACAGGCCATAACTCCAAAATCCCAACTCCAAAAAACATGATTTCAAACTTCAAAAATATTTACAGAATCTTCAAAAAAAGTGTTGAAATCCTTCAAATTTAACCCATGCACAACTATGTGCAAAATCAACGCGAACAGGATGATGTAGCAGGAAGACTAGGTGTAGAGAGAGCTAGTCGAGGGCAAAAAACTGCAACCAAAGGCATCAAAAGGCCAAAACGAGATCAAACCTGAAAAATTCTGAAATTTTGATGATTCTTTTTAGTTTGTACATGAGTTTAAGTTATCTTCAAGTCTCACTTCAAAATACTCACTCACAGGCACTTACAGGCCCGACAACTCTCACTAGACTAGCGACTTGCAGTGCATGTACATGTGCTTGCTAAAGCAAGCTAAAAACCCTACAAAACTAAATCCCACACCAACTTTTGACATTGGGCATCATGTCTGTATGTACAAATTTACAAAAAACGGGGTGTTAGAAATGCGCCCAACACCGTTTGCCACACCCCAGCTTGCTAGATCATTCATGATCAACAGCACAAAAGAGATAATGTAAACCACATGAGGGAGTCTTCACTTCATCTTCATCCTTAGCCGCATGATCAGAAAATTCTTCAAAAGAAGTCTCATCCTCAATTACAGTCACCAACCTTGCAATATACTTCTTGAACCTGTAGCCATTCACATGTGATTTATGTGGGGTGCCGTCCAAGTCAGCAAGCTGATATGTGCCATTTGGAAACCTGTTTAAGACCAAGAAAGGACCTTGCCACTTGATATGAAACTTATTTTGAAAATTTCTATCAAGATTTCTATTGTAACGAAGCACCATGTCACCCTCCTTGATGTCTTTGTCCTTCACCTTCTCATTTGCCTTTGCTTGATTATTCTTCAAGACATGCTCAGAATGCTCAAAAGCAACAACCTATCCAACTGTACACATTTCAAATATAAAAGCCTTCCTTGAGTGCATCATCATTGGGATCTTCTTCAAGCTTTAGCATCATCTTCAAAGTTGGTATCTCTACCTCAATAGGAAGTAAAACCTCTTTGCCAAAAACTAGATGGAAGGGAGAGAAACTAGTACCTGATTTGATGGCAATCAAGTAAGCCCATAGATCACAAGGTAGCTCTAAATCCCAAGTCTTCACATTGTTTCTTCTCATATTTTTAATCATCGTTATGAGATCTCCATTAAACCTTTCGTGCATGCCATTGCATTAGGGATAATATGGAGTAGTAAACCTGCGATGCACATGAAGCTTCTCACATAGATAATCCACCAGCTCTCCCCTGAAACCTAGACCCTTGTTAGAAATTAACTCCAATGGCATGCCAAATTGGCATCAAATATCTTCATATATAAATTGGGAAACATCTTTACTCATGATGTACTTAACAGCTTTGGCTTCGGCCCACCTGGATAGACAGTTAGTAAGTATGTAACATTTGCCTCTATCTATCATAGGTAGAGGACCTATTGCATCAATACCCCACTTTTCAAACACATCATAAGCCACAATGGTGCCTCTAATTTGTGATTTGAGAACCCTAATTTCCATGCTTTGACACTCTTTACAAGACCTACACCAATGATGAACATCACATTGAATGCTTGGCCACACATACCCCTCCTGCAAGACTTTATGCAAAGTGATTTTTGAAGCAAAGTGACCAACACAAGAACCCTCATGATTCTCCTCTAGAATTTTGTAGATTTCCTCTTTCCAAGGAACTTTACTCATCACAAGATCAGCCCCCTTCATACATAAGGCATCACCGAGTAGCACATACCTTTTGGCACGGCGTAGGAAGGCATACTTTTTTGACTTCTCCAACTCTGATGGAAGCATACCTGTATGTAGAAACCCTTCCTCCCTCTATAAAGCTTACCTTCCCAAAAAAAGAGGAGAACCAGCCCTTATCACATACAATTTCCCAATTGAAGCTTGCACTGCACCATGTGCTTCTTCATTTTGAGACCTGTCCACATGCCTTAAACTCCAAGCTTCAAAATGCTTAAGCAGATTCTTCACTTGAAAACACATACTTTTTAGCCTTGGATTCTTACTTTGCCACACCGAAAGTACTTGCTTAACCACCAGAAGAGCATCACCTCTTACCCTCACACAATGGATGCCAAGCTCAAGGAAAAGGTTGAGTCCTTTTTCCAAAGTAGCATACTCGGCTTCATTGTTGCTTTGTGATGTAAGCTTCAAACTCCTTTTAGTTACCAAAGCACCTTGAGGATCATAAATTACAACACCTCCCGAGGCTTCACCATGCGTTTTCTTGTAAGGGCCATCAAAAAACAATAGATAGGTATTGTCTATGTCAGGAGCTTCCATGTGTTGCTTCTTCACCGCGTCCTCCTTAAGAAGAAGAGGACTTTCCTTATAAGTAAGAAAATCAGCCAATGTAGCCCTTGTACTCTCCTCAACAAGAAAAGAGAATTGGAATTCCTGTAACTCCACAATCCACTTAATGAGCCTCTTTTACAAAGTAGGGCTATTCACCAATTGAGGTGGAAGAGTGTAGTTAGTGAGGAATGTGAATGGTTTAGGGAGAAGGTAATGACTAAACCTTCTACATGCATAGATCACACTCACCATGATGAGATCCACCTCAATATAGCCTCTTTCCACCTCTAGCTTCACCCTGCTAGCACAATAGATAGGCTTCATGTAGTGGGAGTTGTTTCCTCTTTGAAGAAGCATAGCTCCAATAGCATCCTCACCTGCTGATGGATTCACATAAAACTCCTTATCCCAATTAGGAGCTTGCATAGCAGGAAGAGAACCAAGAACCTCTTTGATACCTTGAAAAACTTCTTCACATTCATTTGTCCATTGTAGAGGATCCAACCTTGCTACTTATTGTAGAGGATAAAGAAGTTGAGAGGACAAAGGAATGAACCTTGCCATATACTTCACCTTTTGAATGAAAGTAGCAAGTTTCTTTGTATCCTTAGGTGATGGGAGGAGCACCAAAGCCTTCACTTTTTCAGGATCCACTTCAATTCCATTCTCTGAGATCATATGCCCCAAAAACTTCACTCTTGGTTGAGCAAGATGAAACTTCTTTGGGTTGAGTTGATCTCCACTTTCATAATATTTCTTCAATGCCATCCCAAGATTCACACAATGATCCTTTCTAGATCTGTAAACACAAAATTCATCAATAAGATCCTTCACAAACTTGACAAGAAAGGGAGAGAACATCTTATTGACTCGCTTTTGGTACCATCAAAAGGAAGCATATAATAGCAAAAGCAACCCCATGGTGTGATAAATGTTGTCTTTTTTTTATCTTCTAAAGCCAAGGTGAGATGAAAATATCCTGAGAATCCATCATATACACTATACCTCTCATGCCTTCTTGCAATAGAATCAAGTATGTCATCTATGAAAGGAAGAGGGTATGTATCTCTCTTCATGGCTACATTTAAAGGCTTGAAATAAACACATATACTCCACTTTACATCCTTCTTGTGTGTGACAACAACATGACTCACCCACTGTAGTACTCACAGGACATATGGAACCTGCTTTAAGAAGCTTGTCTACCTCTTCCTTTAAATCATTAAGTTGTACTTGTCCCATTCTCCTTTGCTTTTGGTGTACGGATTGAGCTCCTTCCTTGATTGGAATGTGGATTTCCTCTCCCTTGAAGCCTCTAATTTCCTCATAATAAGTGATGAATAAATGAGAAAAGTTTTGTATTATTTGTAGGTACTCACCCTTCTCATGACTAGTCAAGTCAAGAGACAACTTACCTTGTATTAGCTCTTGTTTGACATTAGGTTAAACTTTGGGTTGCATCAGCTCTTCAATTTTCTCATAAGGACCAAAGATATCCTCATTCTCCATAAGGCGAAGAAATCTTTGTTTCTCATCATGCTCTTCTTCAAGAAACAAGGAGGAAACATCTAGATCACTATCACTGCTATCTTCCACTTCACTCCCAACATCCCCATTGTCTTCATCTTCGCTTGAGTACTCTTCTTCATCACTTTTCTCATCAAAATCAAAGTCCAAATATTTCTTGATAGCCATGCCAAACCTCTTCTTATCACCCCTTCTATGGTAGAGAGTGATGGTACCATGTCCCCAATCCTGTACAGCTTTGGTTGCCTGTAACCATGGTCTTCCAAGGATAAGAGGGAAAGAATCAATACCTGTGGGTATAACATGGTAATTGACTAGCACTTTAACATCAAATACATCCACCTCCAAATCCTTTATAACTCCCAAGCACCTCACCCTTGATTGGATCATGAGAAGCTTGTTGATCATAACCTAGCTCCCTAATGAGGACACTTGGTTGCTCTACCGCTTTCACTTCAGCCTTTGCCTCGACATTGATTCTCTCAATGAAACCTTTGCAACTTTCATTTGATTTTCCACTAAACTCTAAACTCATGGATTCAAAAATCCCTATCTATGATGACATGAAAAAGTGAAGCCGATACGCCATTGTATGGTGGAGTGCGTGTGTATAGATTGAAGGCGCTCCTGGTTCTTCTCAACATGCATGAAAATTTTGGATGGAGTGACACTAGTGTCACAACATTTTTCAGGTGATCTATTTCAATGTGTTTATTTCAATAAAAAAATCTAAATGTATAATGATCTGTTAGATTACTTACACAAGTGTACCGCATTTTTTTTGCTGTGTAGATTTCTCAAAGAGCACATACTGCCAGCTGATAATGTGATGCCAAATTCTAGAGAGGAAGCAAGAGAGATCTTGTGAAACTTGGGGATGGATTACAATTCTATTCACTCTTGTCCTAACAATTGCATTCTTTTCAGAGGGGAACACATAGACATGGAGAAGTGTCCGAAATGTGATTCCAAGAGATATCGAGTAGATCTCCATGGAGAAAAAAATCCGCAGAAGGTTTTGAGACACTTTCCTCTGCTACCTCGCATCAAACATTTCTTTGAATGTAAGTCCATGTCCGCCCTACTATCATGGAACGAGAAGAATAGATCTTCGGATGGTGTACTGCGGATTCCTGCACATTGCACAGCCTGGAAGTATATAGACAACACATGGCTGAATTTTGCCAAGGAATCTCAAAATTTGCGCCTCGACTTGGCTATGGATAATGTAAATCCATTTGGTCAAAGATCAACATCTTACAGTGTATGGCCAGTTGTCATCGTCAACTACCACATTCTCTCGTGGTTAGCTACCAAGAAGGGGCACCTGTTTCTAAGCTTGAATGTGTCGGTGCGGTATAAAGTGAAGAATATGGATGTGTATTATTCTTCACTTTATTCTTTGCTTTATACCGCACCGGCACAATCCAGTGATGCAAAAGTGGATTTCACAAAACAAGGATGCAAAGCAAGAGGGACAAAGGGCACGAATGAAGTGGAGACAGGGAAGATGACCACCGATGGATTATTCGGTGGGTCTTGAGAGCCTACCAAAATTCATGAGCTTAAGATGGTTTCACAACCAAATGAAATTCCACAACGGTGCAGCAAACAAGTGAGTGAGGAGGAGTGGGAATACTCTCGGGGTTGCACGACCAAGGTATGTTTGCAATCTACAACTCGTGGCTATCTAGATTTTTGGATGGCCACTTATAAACTTTTTTGGTTGTAGTATAAGTCATACATGATATCATGGTGTAAAGGTTGCTATTTTAGGATGGAACGGATCGACAAAAAGAATTTTACACAAGATTATGGAATCATGGAAAAATTCAAACAATCTAGACGACGACGGTTCTCTGATGCAGATCCTGTGGTGGCGAAACTCACTTACTTCAGCACGCTACAAGAGATTTTCGATTATAGAGGATTTTTTGTGGATTTTCTCAATGTGTGATGGTTCAAGATAAACATGGAGGGTCACAATACTATTGTGCGTAGAGGAGTATCAGGTTTCCTTGAGGTGGATTGAACCAAAAAATGGACCGACCTTCGAGACACTTTTGTACTACCCGAGCAATTAAACAAGTAAATTTGTAAATATTTAACATCCAATTTTAGAGGACTGGTGGTCTGGAAGCACTCATGTAAGTTATGTGGCTCTTGCAGGTGCTATTTCATCCTACAAAGTCTGCACCAAACTGGTAGTATATCATAAAGGTAGCCCCTCATAGTGCACGGATATATGAGGGCTACAATGTGCCAATCACATCGGCATCAGTGGAGAAGATCGGAGAGGATGATGATTCAGAAGCCGCTGAGGTGGTGCCATACGAGCCTAGAGTTGCTACTCTCTCTAGGATGCATGCGGAGGACCTACAAAATGGAACAGAGGACATTTGCCTAAATGGAGAGCTCTATATAGGGTGAAAGCATGTTAACCTGTCGCGCTTTTTGTGCTAGTTAGCAGTTTCAAGTTAGCACATCTTCAAAAAATTGGGCGTCTGGTAAATTTTTTACAAATAATATCAAAATTTGTCGGAGGTTGTACATTTGGATTCCTTGTTTCAAGTGCTTTCTATTGATATATCATATGTCATAGATCTTGGAGATGTAGCTCAAGTTATTGTACTAGTTAGCATATGTCAAAATTGTGCTAGTTAGCATTGTCCGAGACATGAAAAAGCATGACAGGTTAACATGATTTCACCCTATAGACATAGGGAGTTATGTTGAGTTATGCGAGGATGAGAGAGAGGCCTCTTAAAGCCATAAACATTCTATCTGAACAATTTTTCTCCTTTTTCTAATATATGGTATATTCACGTGGAGTTTTGTCCATTCTTTTATATGCTATACTTGTGAAATTTAAATTGTGATTAATCAAATTATAACTTGTTTAGATTTTCTTCTTTATTCATCATTAAGATTTAATGTTCGTGTATTTAGGTATGGATGATGATCAGTTTCTTTCTTTATTAGACCCGAGCAGAGGAGGTGGTACAAGGAGCCTCAGCGCTCTAGAAATACTTGAAAAGAGAGAGAAATAGAACAATTGACAACAATTGAGGACCGGATTTACATGGAGTCGGTCCCCCCCTCCAAAAAGGCTTTGTATTATAGCTTCTCCCATCAAGGGAGACTTTTATACAATACAATCTTTGTGTTCCTTGAAAAAAATCATTAGCAATGAAGAAGGAAGCTTCATGCACCAAATTATGCTTGAAAAACACACCTTGTGGGTCTAGCCTCATTCCCAAGACCTCCCACACCTTCAAAGATGGTGAGAGCTAGCAGGGAATGAGGAAAGATCTCGGGGGCTTCACTATGTGTAAAACCACCATATCACGTGCGTTCAAGACATGTTTGTAAAACCCTTTATCTGTGAACTTTTTTAGGAATATAATATACCCTTTTCTTTTAAATCTGTAAGTTTTTTTCAAATTTGAAAAAATAATGCCCTTATGTATATATATTTTTGTGAGTTTCAAGAACTTTAAATACCCTTCTGTTGAACTCACGTGATAGGTTACATTTTTATTAGGTGGCCTCCCTGGGGGAAAGATGAATTAAGAGGAAGAAGATGTAACTTACAAGAAATAAGTATTCTCCTCACATAATCACTCTTATAGCATAGCTTAGCTTATTAATTAGCATGGTAGTAGAGATGAGCATGCCATTGAAGCTTGGCTCTTTGTTGGATTTGCATTCCATATCCAAGAGTTGTTGGTGTAGGCCTCTACTTCTCAATGCTTGGAGAAGGAGATGGAGTTCTGGATCAACACATGAGTTGTGTGTGTGTGTAGAAAAATTAGTTAGCCTAAAAATGCCAACACTCTCTCTTCTTGGTGGACCCCTCTTCCCATTTGCGCTTGCTGGCTTCCTAATGGCTTCTACCGAGCTTAGCCAATAGCAATTAAGAAGCATAGTTGATAGTCTTGTGAAAAGTGTCCCCCTTTCCCCTTTTGTGAGAGATTTAGGTAATTAAAATAATTTATTTAAACTCTCATTGGACCTTTTTGTCTTTTAGCCAATAGGAATCAAGCAAGCCATTGGGCTACTGGAGCTCATTGGACCCCTTGGTAGACTATCCAATAGTCTTCTAGGGATCTTAATTCTATTGTTCTTTTATCAAGAATTTTTAAATTGATTAGACTAATTTTGGTCTAGCCTAATTCTCATTGGTCCACCTCTATGGCCATCCAATAGGATTTGAGGGGAGATTGGGGGAATCTAGGCTAGGAGCTTGCCATGTGTCCATTATTCCCTTTGTGTAAAGGGAGAGCTTGGGAGTGTGTGTATGTGTGTGTGTATTTCTCTCTCTTCCCCTACCTTTAGGGCTCACCCCCTCCTTCCTAGGGATGTGGGAAGACTTTTTAGTCTTCCCATAACCATCCAATTTTCCCACTTTTGGCCATTGGATTCAATAATTAATTATTGGAACCTTAGCCTATGGAAGTCATAATGGAGCTGAACCTTAGGTCTTTTAATCTCCATTGATGCACATTGCTATTTTGCAGTCTGTCCCCCTTTGGATCTCTATTTTTCCTCCTTTGGATCCCTGTTGTTGAAACCGGTCTGGTAGCCTTACCAATATTCTAGCTTTTACTCCCTTGGTACCTCCCCATATTGAATGATCAATTGAACATGAGAAAATCATTTGGGAGAATTAGATATTAGTTTTTTATGACACAGATGAACTCGGTTGGGTGAATGGATTGGTTAGGCTTGGATAGTGTCCAGGTGTAGTCGTCGTCCTACCCCCGCCTAGTAGAGGGCAAGCCGCTGACGGGAGCAAAGCGAACCCCGAACCCCAACGGCCTCTAAAGCACCGGGGACCGAATGGCGCGCCTCGAGCCTGTCATGGTAAAGCAAACAGGGGGCACCACCTAGCTTCAGCGGCTAGGAAGCAAACAACACACCACCATAACAAAGTTTTCATCCAAGAGAGATGGATGCTTGGGAGTAATGATGAAGAGGAAAGGGAATGAGATCAAGTGAGAGAGAGAGAGAGAGAGAGAGAGAGAGAGAGTAGGGAGGGGGTATATCGGCTTAGTACTTAGGCACCACAAAAGGATGGCGAATCCGCACACCCTTCACACATACACAAGACTAGGTGGTGATTCTGCACACCTCACATGGGCAAAACATTGCAAGAAAACATACTCACAAAACCTCAAGCTTTATTTAGAGAATAAGGCGATGAAATGGGGAGCATAGGGTAGGGGAATGAGAAGGGAGAGCGTGGTAGAGCACATGGCGGATAGATGGGAGTTGATGGCGAAGATTCGCACGAGGGTTATGGCCATCATCCTTCATTTAGTTTCCCTTCATCTTCCATAGCCCAAGGGTGTAGAGGTCATGCTCAAGACGAACATGGTGATTGTGGTGATGGTGATGGTGTGGGTGTGTGTGTGTGCACTAGGCACACACAGTGCATAGTGTACTCTTTGGTGATGGTGTATGTCCTTAGTGTGATGGTGACCCCTCTTTATATAGGGGAGGAGGGGGGAGAAATTCTAGAATTTAGAAATGAAGAAATCATTATCTACATAGGCCATGTGACTGTGGGCCCCACTTGTCTGGCTGTGTGTATATGTGCCAGAATAGCAGTCTCATGAGAGAGAGACTAAGAGAGAGAGATGGGTTGATGAAAAAAAGTGAGAGATGACATGGAGAATAAAGTAATTACAAGAGGGGAGAGAGGGGAGTGTGTTCAGAGGTGAATCTGTGTGCAGATGTGTATGAACACAAGAAAAATTAGGTAACCACCGGGTGGGGATGGGTCTGTGGGCACCTTTTTCAGTGAAACTGAGTGTGTGTGAGTGTGGGGGAGGTTATTTAGCTACAAGACAAGAGACATGGCGCCCTTTAGAGAGAGAGGGGGGTATTTGGGTCATGGGATATGATAGGAGAGAGAAAGAGGGGGTGGGGTATACTATTTTGGAAGATAGGGTAAGTTGCATGTGAGTTAGGGTGCATTATTGGTGAGAGGTGGGGTAGCTTGAGGGGAGAGAGAAAGGAGAAAGGACAAAGGGAAGAGAGAGGGGGTTGACCTTTTGAGTGGAGGAGAGGAAAAGGGACACCCGGCGGGGCAACAGTGAAGAAAAAGGAGGCAAGGTGGGGATGGGCTACCCCGCAGGCATGAGGTGGCCTATTTTACCTTTCTTATATATTTACATAATCATACTTTTATTTTTTTCTTACTTTTTCCAATGCCTTTTATCACTCCCTCCATAAGAGGGGGTTTTCATGGGGTGGGGACGAGAGAAGAGGGGTATGGGAGCTTGGCTTGTGAAAAGCCCCCATCACCGCCAATGCAAACCTATAGTGCCAACCCTTCCTGTCAAGACGATGTTCTTGCATGCATTCATCTACCTTGAGAGACATCAATAATTACTTCATGGACTTGTGTGGCGAGTTTATCCACGTACGTGTTGACAGTTTGCTCAGCTTCCTTTGCTGTGGCAAGAAGATGGCTATTTTTGGTCAGCTTTTGTGACTCCAAAGATGAGAAATGCATCTCCAAGGAGGAAAAACATGCCTTGACTTCTACATTCTCACCTTGCAACTCTCGGATTTGTATTTGGAGATGATCTGTCGGGTCCACCCATGGCGTGGGCACGAATGGCCATTTTCGTATGATTGGGGTCCCCGTTGCATTGTAGCTGAATTAGCCCCTCTCTTGTGAGGTAAAACATCCTTGTTTTTGAGGGCAAGGCTTTATATTGGAAGTGAGACTCAATCTTGGTAATTGGGGACATAGGAAAAATTCGGTGAGTTATTCTTAGAAAGTCAGGAGAGTTGTGAGGAGCAAGGGCGTTGAACTATCGAGGGTCATCGTAATTGTCGGGCAGCAGGATCGTGTGCAGCATTGTCGTGGACATCAACTTCTGTTCAAGACCATTTGTCATGCGACCCTGCTACTGGTTGGGGCAAGGCTATGGTGTTTAGGCCCTCTCGCACGACTACTTCTCACCCAAGGGGAGGTCGACAATATTAAGGGAGCGGGAGAGAGAGGGACCGTTAGGGTAGAGGACTCTTAGGATAGAAATATGAGAGAGAGAGAGAGAGAGAGAGAGAGAGAGAGAGAGAGAGAGAGAGAGAGAGAGAGAGAGAGATTTATCCACACTAGCTTTTCATTTACATCAAGAGTTCCTCAATGGTCATGATTCATTTCAAACCCAGCTACAACCTTTTCCAACACAATGGAGAGAAAGTAATCTAAGTACAAAACACCTTGTAGAAAACATCTCATAAATTCTTTCAATGTCACACGTGGAAGTGATGATGGATGATACCCTTCTTGCATGTTTTTTCACGTAATATACCATCAAATGATCGGATGTAGGGTCCCTAGTCCTTTAGTATATTTAAAGCTAAAATAAATTGTATAAAGATAAGTAAGGTTTTCTCTTTAGGAAAGTATGTCGTTATATTTAAAATAATAAAAATAAATTTTGTGCTTTTTAACCTCTTGGTGCTTTCTCAAAAAAATCAAGTAGCTTCTCATGTTGAACATGTCTAAGGTACTAAATCATAATACAAAAATATGTGTCAGAGAATATTCATATTTTGAATAAGTTATTTTTTCATGAGAAAAGGAATTGCATCATACTCATACACAAATATTGCAAAAAAGGGTGTTTCAATGTTTTAATTAAAAAATTCTCCACCATGAAATCTCATTTGAAGGCAATGAATATATGGTGGTCAACTCTCCAAGCCAAGTAATACTTAACACATGATAAAGTTGTTGGAATATGATCCACCCTATTGGTGATGATTTGACCATTAATATATGCTTCGGGTGTGACCATGACGGAATATTGATAGAAGGTAAGCTATAATAATACAAAAAATTGCTAATTTCAATCTTCATGTACCCTAGATGGACTCAACATGATCCTAAGCTAGATTGGAGCATTAAATGATGCATGATATGTTCAATCTTCTTATACCCCAGATGGACTCGAAATGATCCTAAGCTAGATTGGAGCATTAAATTAATGCTTAATAGGCTCAAAGTCAAAGAGATATAGTGCAAAATATTCATTACCTATTTGTGTTGTACATGTCTATGAGAAGAGCATCTAGTGTTGCAAGGTGCCCACATAACCTCTCAATTTTTTTTGGATCTTTTTTAGTTGTGGTTCAAATCTACATACTCCAAGAGAGGTAGTAAAAATCATGTAAACAATCTCCATCTCCATCAAGCTATTAGAAGCAATAAGGTAGGTATAAAAAAAGAGTTATCCATGCATGCATTTCTTCTTCATGAATCTCTCAAGTGCATTTCTCAATTCTCAAGTAAAAGTTAAAGTTGGTTGTTGCAGCAATGGAGAGCTTGGGAAAAGGTTTGTAGAGAGAGAAAATCACTTTTTAGCTATAGGATAGGTTTGGGGAGAATTTGGAGGGTGGAAAGTGATGTTTTTAAAAAAATTTGGGCTTTAAGTCCACCATTTTTACTCTTAAAGGTCAAAAAATTCCTTTTTTACCATAAAATAGGTTTGGAGGTATTTTAAGGAGGGACACTATGAGTTTTGTTTTTTCAAATTTCAAATTTTTAGTGTATTTTTGAATCCGGGCCAAAAAGTGAGGGAAAAGAGGTCAAAGTGTTCTCGCCCTCCCCATCGCTTTCCCCTAGCCATCTTCCTTATCTTTTCACTAAAGACCTATTTAGGAATTTTGGAAATTATTCAAGTCCCATTTCTTATAACGCTATTAAAAAACTTAGTATTTTTGTGTAGTTTGAGCTATCATCTATTCACGGTTACACTCTATGTTTCATATATCCCTTAACACATATCTAAAGGGATATGTGTATTTATACACATACTTATATGCATCCAAGTTCTTGTGGTATACAAATCGATATCCAATTAGAAGATAGATCTGTCTTTTGGCATGCTGTCTGTCTTGCTATGACATTAAATTTTTGATGGTGTTGTGGAAATCATAACTCAAGAATACGATGAGTCCTTTGCAATCTATTAGAGCTCCAAATCCACACCTCAAACCATTGCATGCAAAAATCAAGGAAATTGAATGCATCTTTGAGAATAAAATGCCACACATTTGTACTCTCTTCAACGATATGCATATGTTTTCCCCAATCTGGGCATACATCACCATGTTGCATTTCAATGGTCTTAAGTAAAACACCATTGAGTTCAAGGATCAATACTTTTCCTTGTTTCTGTATAGTATCTGAGGGTGGTGGAATCAATTTTCTTCTAGGCCTATGAGTCCTCAATGACATGTGCCACCTCAATAGTAAATTCTTTGTACATTTGAAATCAAATTTATATGCTTCAGAATCTCCTGTTCCAAAAAAAAGGCATGATGGTCAATGGAAAAGATATTATTTTCAATTAACACACTGTGCACCAACATTATTTATTTTATCCATGATATATATAGACTTAAACCTTGAGAAGACAACAAAAGAAAATATTTTTCTTCAATACACAGAAGAAATCTTGTACAAAGGGCTCCAACCACAAAGATAAAAGAGAGACTTCTTTTCCAAGGTTGAATAACATCTAGTTGATGAAATATAAAAGTGTACATATTTGGTTCATGTTCAAATAATTGGACCCAACACATTGTTTTGGTCAAAATCTTCTTAACACATTTTCACCACTCTAGATGTATGTGAACATTCCAGGTGATTGAGTCAACGCGCACGCCAAGCCCTTACTGGTTGTTTTCTTCCACTTGCAATAACAAATATGCTAGATTAGATAAAGATTTGATTTTATTTTTTATATTTTCTGATAAATCTAAAGTGAGTCCTACCCATAAGCAGTAGGCCTTTTGTAGCTTTGATATGTATGCTTTTGCTGCAACTCTGCTAATGAAATGACCACGACCATACCCCAAGCTAGTAGCATAAGCAATAGCATGTTGATCACTCAATTTTTTTGTTTTGTGAGACAATTTTAACAAGTTCAGCTGGTTTGAAGATAATAGTGGCACGCCAAACTTGGATGCCAACATAGCTGGATCCTTGCTTAAGGAGTTTACTACTTTCTTGCCTCTACTTTCTTGAACATAACTTTACTTGTTATTTCACAATGGTAGCTGTGAAGATGCACAAGATGAGCTTTCCACTTTGACTAAATTATTGTCAAGTTCTTTCCTTAGAACTTGGACATTGAACATGCCCCATTCTTCCATAATGTCTTGAAACTTTGTAAATAGGTCATGAACCTCTGTGATTGGAGATTGTCCTAGCCGATTGACTGAAATAACAGATCGAATGTCATCTATATTATTTAGATTTAAAAGGTATGGTAGAAGCTCATTGCAAAGAAGATAGTCAGGCCTCCCTTGAAAACTTTCAAGATATAAGCAGTTATCATTTGGGTTAATACATCCCTTGAAAGGGCTATCATCAATGAGCAATGTATTCTTTGTACTGCATAAATTCCTGAACTGATACCAAACCCTCAACAAAGGCTTAAACATAGCCTCAACATTAGGCTTATCCGGTCTATACACTTTTCGAAGATTATGGATGTAGCAATCTTCTTGTCCCCATACCATAAAGAAATGATATTTTTTATGTGCATGCTTTTCAAGAGTGTTCACATAAGTGCAAACATTCTTTTGTAGCATGGTGGACCAAATACCAACACGAAAGTACTGACATATCTCATCCAAAAATTCAAAACAACCCGGGCGAACAACAATTGTGGTGTGACCAAGGTCAATTTTGACACAATCTGTACATGGATGCCTCTTGTCTTCTTTGCTGAGTAAAACTCCATTAAGATCAAGAATGAGTGCATGTTTCTTCATGATGATTGTATGAGCAATATTTTCTGCATACGATACAAAAGAATGATAACAATTTAAGTTTTAGCACTTATAAATATCAAAACAAGGGACCATATATCTGCAGCACACAATTGTAAATTGCACGTTTATTTACGTCTCATACTCCCATACTCATCTATAATGATGTCTCCTAAAAGTGATTGCATTTCTCTATTGATGTGGGAAGATTGAAAGACTAGTTTATCTCCATCTCTCTCAAAAGAATATAATCTTCCAAGTGGCCTACGTTTTCGTGCATCAGGACGTAGCTCCTCGACGTTGATGTCTACCTGTGGCATTTGGGTCTCTCCAATTGTAGGTAGCATGTTCTCGCTCTCTTTAGTCATGTCATTTGAAGTTTTTTGAGAGGTTTGTTCTACAAGATCACTTTTATGAAACTGGGTCTCTCCAACAATGGTGGGTAGCACTTGTGCTGCTTGAGATATGTTATCTCCGTCTTCTATTTTGTTGTCTTCATCTGAAAGATGAAAAAAGCCAAATTTTTACCTATTTAGAAAATAGTCTAGTGGATTTTCAATAACCATAGAATTCATTTCATATCCATCATCTAACCCAGACGTTTTATGCTAGAAAGGCTCCATTTAGCACATTAACACAAAAATGCTAACGTAGAATGATACCTAAAGCACATTTGAAAATGAGGCTTAATCTTAAGCTCCATCCTAAGGCTTAAGTCTCAAAGTTTAGGCTTTTTATGCTTATGTTTGAAGTTTAAAATGTAAGTCCTAAGCCCTTTTTAGTCTTCATCATTCACTATGTGAAAACCTTTTATACTATGTGCACTGAAGACCTATTTATAAAATCTCTTATCTATAAATTTTTCAAGGTATCATCCAATTTTCTTCATAATCTATAAGTATTTTGTTATTTGTAACATTTTTTTTCTACAATGCTCATGAGACTGGACTCATATGGTAGTGCTACACTAACATACAAAGGCAAGGCTTGAACTTAAGTTCGATCCTACAAAATAAATTTCAGTTTCTTGTTATAGATTATGACTCTTTCTCTTTCTTAACATATGTAATCTCTACAATAGGATATGAAATTGTGAGCTTCACTTGGAAGTACTGAGGTAGGATTCTATGACAAGGACTTTTGTTGTTGAGGTAGGATTCTATGACAAGGACTTTTGAGGCTCAAACTTAAGTTCATGCCTAAGGCTTAAGTCTTAACCTTAAGCTTATGTTTCAAGTGTAAGGCTTAAATCTCAAGCCATGTCTAGTCTCAACGCATTCACTATGTATAAAATTATTATATTGTGCACATCTAGGGCCTATTAAAAAAACCTCTTAACTATGAAATTTTTCAAGGTATGATCCTTTTTACTTCATGATCCATAAGTATTGCTATTTGGAAGATTATATTACTACAATGCTCTTGATATTGGCCTAACATGGTAGTGCTCATGAGCTCGGCCTCACATGGTAGTGCTACACTAACATGTGGAGGCAAGGTTCAAACTTAAGTTCGAGCCTACAAACTAAATTTCAATGCCTTGTTAGGTACAAAGACATTATGAGTTTCACGTAACATATGCAAGTGCTACACTAGGATATGGAAGTTCAAGTCTCACTTAGAACTACTCAGCCATGACGTTTTTGATTGAAGTTCATACACAAGTGCTTCACTATCTCTCCTTGTTAGGCTTGAACTTAAGTTTGAGCCTCATTAGTGTTTGGTAATGCTTCATTATTGTCTCACCAAAACCAAAATTTCTTACTCTTAATACACATCTGTATGTTAGCTATGCTTTGTGAATTGACACTTTAAATAAAGACATGTGCTTTGTGATGGCTCAAACTCAAGTTTGATCCCCCCCATCATTTAAAAAAAAAACAACAATTAAATCTAATTAAAATGACATACTTTTAGATAAAGACACAAGATAGTATTAAGAAAATAGTGTTTGAAGGACATAAAGTATCATAATTGATTAATTCAATACACTATCCTGCCTTTTTATACTTTAGGAGTCTGTTGGTACATGATAATGGCATGCATCATTAAACCTAGTTTGAAAAATGCTCTAAGAAGCATTCGCACCTTGTTCATCAACTACTACAATGTCTTGAGGGGCTCTATCATCCTCTTGTGCATCCTCATTGCCTGCATCATCATCCTCATTATCTTCATCATTTTCTTTTGCACACTCAACATCCACAGATGGACTCATTTCTCCAGCATTGTCTGACCCCCCTTGATGATCAAAATTCGTAGCTTCTTGAACCTCACTATCATCCGTGATGTCTACGTTATCGTTGTCTTCATTTCCATCAACATCCTCTCCACTGGTTTGTTGCTCATCGATGTCAAGATTGTTAAGGTCTTCTTTTTCTTTATCATCCAGCTCCACTGTTTGTCTCGCAAGTGATGCTTGACTTGCACCACAACACTTCTGCAAGGACGGTTTGCTCTCCAAAAGACTAGAGCATTGAGATTCTAACTCCATTGCTTCAAAATCATCTTTACATAGAGCAATTTCCCTTCTCTTCTTCGACAAGCTTTGCTCCAACACAACTCCACTGCAAAAAAAATCCAAAACATAGTTTTGCTCAGAACAAAACCCTGTGATAAGGCCATCAATGAAGTTTCTATCAATAAATTCATGATCCTTGCCACAAGAGCCTGAGAAAAAGACTCTTTTTGTATGAGCTTTGTCAATAGCCTCAAATTTATCAACCTTGCTAACAAAAAAAGCAACCATTGTAGAGTCCACAGTTCTATCTATCCATGAGTCATCTCTTGTTTCTTGGATATTTCCATATTCAATATGGACCTTAGTTGACTGGCTAGAAACCCCTTCAACAAGCATTCCGATATTGATGAAATCAATGAAACACACTAGCACATATTTGTATTGTGCATTCAATGTGTTTAGATTGAGTGCCAAATTTGCAAAAAAATCTATAGAGAGCTTTTCTTTAGTACCATGAAGATCCAAGACAACCAATTGAAATGATATGTGCTGTGTATTGCAAAAGTCTTTGATCTTCCCCATATCAAATCCCACCCCCTTGATTCTCCATGGAATAGACTCATCTTGAGATATTATGCCCATATTAGCTCTATAAAGATGATTGAGGAGAGTTATTACACTTTTTGGAAGTGAGAGTGGAGTCTTCTTTGCTCTGTTGAGGGAGTCCTTGACATAGTACTGGCTATAGCTCCTCATTTGATTGTACTCATGCTCTCCCAGCTTGTACTTCTAACAAACTTGCTCCCAAGATAAATTTTCCCTTGTCAAATCAAAGAAGAATGATATTATTGCTTCTTTCAACACTCGATGTGTTTTTAGCTTCCAAGCCATCTCATCCATGTCCATTCTATGAGGGGTATGCTTGCTCTTCTTTAGCAAGATGGTTTTGTCCAGGATTGCATTTTGTAGTTCAAGAACTTTTTTATTCTCGAGGCCTAAAATGCACGTGAACAATGTAGGTGCCAGTGTTGCTGTGCCAGGTGCTTGTCGAATCTGACCACCCTTCATAGTTAGAAATTTAGGATTTTTGTTGGAACCTTCGTCAATTGTTTCTCCCTTTGTATTTGGTAGCAAGCCTCGAGCATATTGTCTCATGATCTTGACCCAATTCTTCCATATCTTCTCATCACATAGAAGCAAATGCAAGTCCGTCTTGACCCAATTCTTCCATATCTTCTCATCACATAGAAGCAAATGCAAGTCCGTCTTGACAAATCCCTTTTGAAGTGTGTGCTCTTTTGTCTCAACAAAGGTCTGCAAAATTGAAAATTTCAACATCAATATTGACAAGGCTCTAACTTGTGGGATTGAGACGCATACTTAATAAGTTCAAGCCTAGCTAGATTGAATTGTTTCTTTATATGCTCACATACATCTATGCAAAGTCCAAAATACATGGGTATATGTAAGTGGGGCTCAAACTTAAGTTCGAGCCTCGTTTAGCCTCATATGCAAGTGACACTAAATCTTAAGTTAAAACCTAAATTTAAGTTCTAAATGAGCACATGGAGGTCTTGCTTGAACCTATGATAGACTCTAGTTTCCAAATAGATATTGATTAAAAAGACTCACATCCATGTTTTCAAAGAACCTTCCAAGCCTCAAAGTCCTTCTTGGTTTGGTTGACACCATGTGGTGGCTTAGAAGGACAACCATTTGCATGCCATTGTGCTTGCGCTTGCATAAGTTGGTCAAGAAATGGCTCCTTTTGCATTGACATTGCAACAGATAGGTTCGCATCTTTGGAGATTTCATGAGAGATCTTTGGTGGGCAATTGAGAATAATCTTTGATCGTCTATATTTGAATTGTTGACGCAATTGAGGGGTAACCTTTGCAACGTTTGCACCGTGCAAACGATTTGCAGCACTGATGGAGTGTTGTCCAGAGATAATCCAGTAATCAACATTGCGAACATCCTCTTTGGCAAGTTTGTCAAGAGGATGTTTTTTGGAAGGATCACAAGGCATCAAAATTGCTAGTATCTCCTCTTGCTTTGGTTCTTGAATGAAGTCTAACGTCAAATCCTAACCCAATCTAGATTTAATGTTCTGTACACATAGTTTGATGGAGTAGGAAAACACCTTGTCACGTCAATGCTAAAGACTTCATTGATCCCAAAAGGATAGAATCCCTTCTTGATTTCTAAAGAGGTCAATGCCTTGTTATCTTCGGATGGAGTTTCCATGTCCATCAACTCCTCTTCAGAAACCTCTTTTTCTTCTGCACTCTTTTTCATCTTCCTCTTTGCTAGTTTTTGTCGATCTTCCTCAAGAGTAGAATCATCCTTTGCCTTTCTTTTTCTTCTGAGTCCTTGTGCATCTTGCCCTTGTGAACCTTCTTGCTCCTCTAAATTAATGGTGGCAGTGATCTTCTATACATGTGTTGAAGCGCTTGCACGGGCACCTCTTGATGCTACAAGTGCACTCCTAACTATGGCTTTCCCTGTCTTCTCCACAACTTTCTTAGGTAGTGCCCCTATTGGTTTCTTTGTAGGTACAATCTTCTTTGGTAAGCTCAAGACTTGCTTTGCATGTTTCACTGCCTTCACTAGGTCTTCCACACAGTCCACACCCGAGTCTTCTTGATTAGTGAAGCTGGAGATCTTCAATCCTAATTTTACAATAGAATTTTCTTTTCCTAGTTTGCTACCATTCATGTCTGCTACATGAAAAGTGCCCAATGATAAGAAAAACTTGTTTGCATTTGTGGTCTCTCCAATAGGTAGCACATTACATGCAAGGCATGGAATTGCTGTTGCATCCACATCATCTTTGACACCCACAACAATCCCCATGTCTCCATATTTCACATCACCTTGTGACAAATATAGATGGATGTCACCTTTGTAGTTTGCATCTGTATCGTAGGTATCCACAAACCACTTCACTCCTTCTTCTTTTGTTAACTCAAAGGTCTTGTCAACCTTTATTCTTGGAGCAGTAGTTTTGGCGTGAGTGGACATTCCAAGAACATCGAGTGTGAAGACTTGTGCACCCTGCTCTGGTATACTTGGTACATTGGAAGCCTCCATTCCTAAAACAACCAAAAAGAACAATGTTAGAACCTAAACAAGGAGCATATGTTTAAGTTAAATAGTACATTTTAAAAAAAATACTAGCATGTGTAGGCAAGGCTTGAACTTAAGTTTGAGCCAAAAGATGTTGTTTTGTACCCTTGCTAGCCACAAGGATGTCATGAGAGTAGTCTTGCAAGTTAGTGCTACATTAAATTTGAGCCTAAAAGTGAAGCTCTATGAATTTTCTAGCTAGAAGGATGTCATGAGGCTAGGCATGCACCCTAGTGCTACATTAGCATATGGATAGGAAGTTCAAACCTAAGTTTGAGCCTAAAAGTGATTTTTTATTCCCTGATGCACTTGAGGCTCGAACTTAAGATCGAGCATAAAGGTGCTATTCTATGCCCTTGATAGCCACAAATATGTCATCAAGCTAGCCTTCCATGCTAGTGCTACACTCAAATATGCAAGTGGGGATCAAACTTAAGTTTGAGCCTCTTGTCATTGGTAACCAAAAGGATGCCATGAGGCTAGACTTAAGTTCAATCCTAAGTGTTTTTCTATTCTTGCATGAATCCTAAAAGGACTTAGTGAATATAGATTTTCATGATAGTGCTATACTAACATATCTAGGTGAGGCTCGAACTTAAGCTCGAGCCTCTTGCCTCTGGTAGCCACAAGGATGTCCCTCGGCTAGCCTTACACCCTAGTGCTACAATAGCATATGCAAATAATGCTAGCCACAAGGATGTCATGAGGCAAGCCTTGCATCCTAGTGCTAAAGAATATGCACTTGAGGCTCGAACTTAAGATCGAGCCTAAATGTGTTCTTCTATGCCCTTGGTAGCAACAAAACCTACATGCTAGTGCTACTCTAGTATATGCAAGTGAGGATCGAACTTAAGTTTGAGCCTACTGGCATTGGTAGCCACACAGATGTCATGAGGCTAACCTTACACCCTAGTGCTAAAGTAACATATACAGTTGATGCTCAAACTTAAGTTCAAGGCAGACTTGCTATATTAGCATATGTAGGCAAGGTTCGAACTTAAGCTCGAGCCTCTTTCCCTAAGTAGCCACAAGGATGTCATTAAGCCAGACTTGCTACAATAGCATATGTAGGCAAGGTTTGAACTTAAATTTGAGCCGCTTTCTCTAAGTAGACACAAGGATGTCATTAAGTTAGACTTGCTATACTAGCGTAAGTAGGCAAGGTTCAAACTTAAGTTTGAGCCTCTTTCCCTAAGTAGCCACAAGGATGTCATTCAGATAGCCTACATTGCATATGTAGGCAAGGTTTAAACTTAAATTTGAGCCGCTTTCCCTAAGTATCCACAAGGATGTCATTAATTTAGACTTGCTATACTAGCATATGTAGGCGAGGTTCGAACTTAAGTTCAAGCCTCTTTCCCTAAGTAGCCACAAGGATATCCCTCGGCTAGCCTTACACATTGGTGCTACAATATCATATGCAATTGAGGATTAAACTTAAGTTTGAACCTAAAGGTGGTGTTCTGTTCCCTTGGTATCCACAAGGATGTCATGAAGCTAGACTTTCATGCTAGTTCTATACTAGCATATGTAGGCAAGGCTCAAACTTAAATTCGAGCCTCTTGCCCTTAGTAGACACAAGGATGTCATGAGGAAAGCCTTGCATCCTAGTGCTACACTAGCATATGAAAATGAGGCTTGAACTTAAGGTGCTATTCTATACCCATGGTAGCCACAAGGATGGCATTAGGCTTGCATTCTAGTGCTACACTAACCTATGAAAGTGAGGATCAAACTTAAGTTCGAGCCTCTTGGAATTAGTATCTCTAAAGGATGAGTCTAGACATACTCCCTAGTGCTACAATAGCTTATACAATTGAGGCTTGAACTTAAGCTCGAGCCTCAAAGTGTTTTTCTTTTCCTTTGGTATCCACATGGATCTCATGAAGCTATGCATGCATCCTAGTGCTATACTGACATTTGTAGGCAAGTTCTACACTTAAGTGCAAGCTTTTTCCCATTGTTTGCTACAAGGATGCTATTCTATGACCTTAGTAGCTATAAGGGTTTCACAAGGCTAACCTTTCCCCCTAGCGCTACAGTATGAAATACTCAAACTTTAGCTTGAGTCTAAAGATATTTTGCCATGTCCTTGATAGCCACAAGGATGTCATGAGGTTGTGCCCTTGCATAGTAGGGCTACACAGCTAGCAAGGCTCTTTCCATTAGTAGCTACAAGGATGTTAGGAGGCAAGCCTTGCATCCTAGTTCTAAAGAATATGCACTTGAGGCTCGAACTTAAGATCGAGCCTAAAGGTGTTCTTCTATGGCCTTGGTAGCAACAAGCCCTACATGATGGTGCTACTCTACTATATGCAAGTGAGGATCAAATTTAAGTTTGAGCCTATTGGCATTGGTAGCCACACAGATGTCATGAGGCTAACCGTACACCCTAGTGCTAAAGTAATATATACAGTTGAAGCTCAAACTTAAGTTCAAGGCAGACTTGCTATATTAGCATATGTAGGCAAGGTTCGAACTTAAGCTCGAGCCTCTTTCCCTAAGTAGCCACAAGGATTCCATTAAGCCAGACTTGCTACAATAGCATATGTAGGCGAGGTTCAAACTTAAATTTGAGTCGCTTTCCCTAGAGCTATTATGCTCTGGCCCTGGTTAAGTCTCAAGCACTTGCATGAGGCAACACTATCATGCTAAAATATCCACAATAAGCTCATGAGGTCACACTAGAGTGGAATACGCTAGTGCTTTGAGAGCATTAGAAGGTGAGGTTTAAGCTACATCAGCTCATTGTTCTAGTTTCTCAACAAGGAAACAAGGCACCAAAAATGAGCTAAAAATCAAAAGCAAAGAATCTACGTCAAGTGGAAATGTCACACTCAATACCCAACGAAGTAAGTGTTGTTATCTATCTTTTTCTTTAAGTAGATTAATTACTTAATTACACTTTTAAAAAAAGTTAATAAAAGTACTTATTGATTAATTAATCTAATTAAAGAATAGCCACTTACTTTCAATTTATAGAGCGTGCTTTTAAACGTAGTTGTAGTTTGATTAACTTAATGATATAGTTTAAAAGGTGTATCAAGGAGACGGTAGCAAACAATAATGTGTATAAGTAGTCATTAGAAGTAGATTAAATAGAGATTAGAAACCAATAGAATGATATTGAAGACTGAACTTTTGAGATGCAGGTTTAGGAGAGATTAAGAGGAAGGGAGGGAGTGATTAAGAGGAGGCAAGGGAGATTACATAGAGAGATTAGGGAGTGATTAAGAGGAGGCAAGGAGATTACACAGAGAGATTAGGGAGTGATTAAGAGGAGCTGAGGGTAATTACATAGAAAGATTAGAAGAAGACATCACACACACACACACACACACACACACACACACGAGAGAGAGAGAGAGAGAGAGAGAGAGAGAGAGAGAGAGACAAAGAAGTGCACCTGGATAAGCCTTTCGAATTTGAAATTCAAATTTCAAATCTAAATTGCAATTAGATCTTTACCTGCAATCAAAAAGAGAAAGATATGCACACACACACACACAAAGTTAATGTAGAGCGTTTTGGGACTGCAAATAGATTCATAGAGGAGAGGGAGATGGGAAAGTAAAGAGCCATACCTGTCACGTCATCGTTAGATTTTTCACAGTCTGCACAAAAACTGAAACCATGTTTTAATGTAGAAGAGAGAGAGGGAGAGAGGGAGAGGGAGAGGGAGAGATAGAGAAACCAAAACCATGTTTTAATGTAGAAGAGAGAGAGGGAGAGAGAGAGATAGAGAATTAATATAGAGTTGTGAAAAAGAGCCTTATGGGGCCGCGAGCAGATTCGTAGAGGGCAAGGAGATGCGGAAGTAAAGAGTCTCACCTGTTGCGCCGTCGTCGAATTCGTCACAGTCTATAGAAAAATCCAAACCTATTATAATATAGAAGGTTTTAAAAGCATTAAAAAGCCTTTAATAGCTTTTCCCACCAACCCTAGGAAGGTTAGATTAGCAAACTCACATGCGTGGACCAAAACTAATGGTTTTCATGATGGTTAAAAGAAGTGGAAAAAAAACTTTTCACAAAAATCAACATAACTTTCACATACGGAGTCCGATGGCAAAACTTTTTTTATGAGCAAGTAGCTTGAGAGCGGCTCTACGTTTACAACAGTTTCTATAAGCAGTTTTTTTAAAAAACGACGTTTAAGGGGTCAAAAAATTCGACGAAGTTAGGGGTGTCTAGAACTAGTTTTTTGAGAGTTTTGGGAAAATAATACTCACAAGTTGGACATAGTTTTGACTTCCCTTGGCTAAAACCTCTTAGGATCAATGAGAGAGGGACCCACCTCCACCAACCCTCTTCCTTAACCGATTTCATTGCACCTTTTTGCATGTAAAATTGTCCTGCTACAACACGTAAAACACCAGGACTATAATCACCAAGAATCGATTTACACATAAACAACTGAGAAAAAAACCTCATTGTATTTTGAATGTCCATCAAGGCTCAATTGTCATAGCATAATCTCCAAGGACACCTATACTCGAACTAATCTCCCATCCTAAAAGAAAACTATATGACTAACTAGGCTCGAACTTAAGTTTGAGCCACTCATGCAACTACTTTGAAGCCTCACCTTCTTGTAAGCTCCGACTCTTTTGATAGGTCATTCAAGGAAACTTAGGTTTGATGTAAAGATCATCATTACCTTGGCTCCACCTTACAACTCTTTAAATGTATAATATAGCTCAAACTTCAATTTGAGTCTCCTTCCAAATTCAAGGCTACTTCAACATAGCTTGGGTTTTTTCTCACACCTGTTGTTGCTCGTAGATTTCTAACACTTGAATGTGCATCTATGCTCAAAATTGAGTTTAAGCCTTCTACCAAATTCCATGGGTGCCTCCATGTAACTTGGGCTACATCTTGCAACCCGTGTGACAGGTACTAACACTTGGATGTACATTTAGGCTCAAACTTGAGATCGAGCCACCTAGAAAATTCCATGCTTGCCTATATGAAACTTTGGCTTTGTGAAACTCTTTCTATCTAGGTATTTATAGCACTCAGATGTACATCTAGGATCAAACTTGAGCTTGAGCCTCCTACCGTCGTGCATGGGTTGACTCAATATAGCTTGAGATCCATCTTGCAACTATTTTAAGCTAAAGATTTCTAGCACTTTGACCTACATTTAGGCTCCATCTATGCTCCGGAATTGTAACTTAAGCACCATCTTGGATCTATTTTCAGCTTTAGATTTCTACCACTTAGATGTACATTTAGGCTCAAACTTGAGCTCGAGCCTCCTACCATCCCCAATGGGTTGATTCAATATAACTTGAGATCCATCTTGTAACTCTTGTGAGCTATATATTTCTAGCAGTTGGATGTGCATAAAGGCTCCATCCTCCTATCAAATTCCATGGGTGCCTCTGCAATGTAACATAGTCCCTATCTTGCAACTCTTGTCAGCTTTAGATTTCTAGCACTTGGATGTACATACAGGCTCAAACTTGAGCTCGAGCCTCCTACCATCCTCCACGGATTGACTCAGTGTATATTTTCTTAATTGAATGGGATGCAAGATTTTGCCAAAATTGTGAGTGTATCTTGGGAATGCATTAAATTTTGAGTTATATGTTCAGACATACAATTTTACTCATATCTCTTGATTTTCTCAAAAATTGCAGGGTCCAAAACAAGGTGATTTAGTGTTTCTTGTTGATGGTTCCACAAGGAAAGCTCGTGGGGTTATTCATTCCACTGATGCATCTCAACGTTGTGGTTTTGAATTGATTGGCACAACATGTGTGGCGATACATGTACTAGAAAGTTTTGATGACACCTTCTTGATTCCATTCGTCACAATGGATGCAAGAACCATGTCTCAAGCAGTTGGAAGAATCATCAAATGGCCATTGCATAATATTGTTATGGACATAGGAAAATCTCACACAATAGATGAGGATTTTCTTGTTGGTCAAGAAGATGGCTTGATAGATAGAGCGAGTTGGAAAGAGAAAAGAGTCATCCTTTGGGTTGACAATAGATCTACAAAACTTGGTAATGGAGTGGTATTGCTGGTCCACCCATATGAGGCTATAAACTGTACTGAACTAGGTGAGAGTAGCTTGGGTGTCATTGTGGAAGGGTCGATGCATCCACATCAAAGTGATATTTCAAGTTTGAATTTGGTAAGCTGGCCTATTAGGCAACTCACATTTGAGAATGGTGAACCCTTGATCAAAGACACTAGATCTTCTTCTGCCATTGAGGGTATTCAAGATTTCCTCATGGAAGAAACGGGAGATTCCCTTGACAGCTTATATGCTTCCAGTGATGACTATGAGGATGATGGCATAGATAACAACACTAAAACTAGTTTTGAAGAAGGTACCACCAGTACAGAACTAGGTCTTCTTCTTCATACTCAAAATGAGAGCAGGATGCCATTGCTAGTGACTATGATATAAGACATGGGACAGGTAAGAAAAGGAGTTATGTACATAGAGTTAGGCCTAGAAAAAAAAGAGGTAATGCTCATGCTTTCAACAAACAATGTGATGCTACAAACATTCACAAAGTTGCAACAATTGATTGTTGTGAGATGCGATGCTGCCAGATTGGAAACAAATCCAAAATCATGCAAGCGAGAGTAGACTTTTGGGGACAAAGCTACACTAGCCGATGCACATTTGTATTGGATTGTATGAGCATGGCTCATAGAAAATTTCAAGAAGAGGAATGCTTTGAGTTTACTTTTGATGGAAAGAAGGTATGTAGTAAAGCATGGTATGTAATGCATGGAATAGGAAAGTCAACATTTTACAGGCTGGTCAAGCTGGAGTCTACCAAAAATCAGGTGGAGCGTGGTAGATACATGGCACAGAGGAGAGCACACATGTTGCAACAAATGAGCTGTAGAAATCTGTACTATGCTTGGAGGAGCTCTTCATAAATGAATCCAACCAAGTTCTTGTGCATTATACATGACAAGATGGACCAGAGTAAGACTGCTATACCACAAATTAAACAAGTTCCAAAATCTCTCAATGGAGTTGAGAGGCTTCCAGTATCCTTGACAGGAATGCTCACTCATGGACATGGAAAAACAGCTTATGGTCACTTTGCATTGGGATTATGGCCGAGTGATCCCAAGTTCACAATTGCATCTCTCTCAAAATGTCTAAGAAACTTAGAAAGAAGAGATAAACATATGTTTGGTGACTTGAGCTTAGAAAACTCAAGTGTAGAACCACGAACAAATATTTTTGATTGTGTTTTGTCTACAGCTTCTCTCTATCACCATATGAAAGTGCTTAAGGAGAAAAACCAGTACTGCAAGGAACAGAGTGCTCAAAATGAAGAGGCAGAGATTGATCTAATCACAAATGTGAATGTGGACACTGAGAATTTTGCTTCTAGACAGGGAAATGATTTTCCAAGGATGCAATCAATCTTTGCTACTAATGCACATGTATAGGAGGATGGCAATGTATTTGGGTTCAAGAGGTTGCCAAGAACATTGCTATTGCAACTTGACAATTGTGGTTCAGAAAATAAGAATCGATATGTGTTTGCATACCTATCATTGTTGGTTGCACAAGGAGTATTTGACACTGTACAACTTGGATTTCTTATGGATGGTCACACTCATGAAGACATTGATGCATTATTCAATCACTTTTCTGAGAAGCTTAGAAAAAAAGCCATTTTTGCATTTCCACATTTGATGAAGATCTTCAGTGAGTGTGTTAGCATGCATCCAACACCTTTTCTCCTACAAAAGGTGGCAGACTTTAAAGGATTTGTAAAGGGGTTCTTACATGATGGAGCATATAGATTAGTGGGTCATTCAAATCCATTGCAATTTAGGCTCTATATAAGTGATGGAATACCTCTGATGCAGTACAAAGTGCACCCTAAAAATGTGGATTGGTTACCCGAAAATGGTATAGAGATATGGAAGAGAAATGACCAAGGAGGAGCCAAGCTTCTTGAAGGTGTTCCAAAAGTATTACCACCCTTTGAGTATGTTAAAGATAGTGAGAAAGTTATGGAAGGAATAAAGAAGTATGTTAGTTGGTGGAAAGATCACTTGCAAGAGAAAGGAGATGAAAGTGAGTATGCTAGGTGGATCAACGCAGTTCATATGTACTGGGAGAATCTCATGCAAGCTATGCAAAACCCTAGACAAAGTTAAAACACTTTGTTTGATGACTTTTGGCCAAGGAGTATGCGTGAACAAGATCACCCTCTTGAAGTTCCATTAGAAGATGGTCTAGATGAAGCACTTGACATAATCGAGGGCCACTATTGTGGTCAAATGCGCAACAAACCTGCTGAGGAGTTCAACCCAACTCTTGATGTGGCAAAGGGAGACTTTGTACTTGTGCAACCTTGTGATGAAAATTACCCAATTTGGTTAGGAGTGGCAGCAGCAGATATTGATCAGAACAATGACTCGGAAACCTATCTTCAAGTGAAGATACAATACTAGGCACCAATTTCAAAGAGGAAGAATGCAAGTGATGTGGAGGTTTACAAGGATTGTTGGAACAAGTAATGGAGAGATAACATCAATGATCCTCAACGTTGGGAAGACACTAGCTGCATCATTTGGGCATGGAAGCCCAAGGGTGGACAAATTCCTGAAAAAATCAAGATTCCAAAGGCAATAATCCTCAAGGCCAAAGAGAGTTAGTTGAAACTTGATGAACATGAGGCACCATCAAATGTCAATGCAATTGAAGAGGAATGATCGCTTAGCATTCGCCTTTCAACTTTGTAATCTTCTAGCAATGGTTCCAATTAGTCCACCCATAGCTATGGTCGTTATCAACATTGATAATGGCATCCCACCTTTGTAATCTTCAAGAATCTTATTCAGTATGAATGGTGTTTTTTTTCACTTTAGTCACCCAAGTTTTTCTTGCAACTTACATTTTAATTGTTTTATCAAATGAAGCATGTGTGGGAAGAAAATTTTGGGTGCATGAGCATGTGTGTGTGTGTGTGTGTGTGTATTTGTGTGTGTGTGTGTGTGTGTGTGTGTGTGTGTGTATTTGTAAACTAACATGTGCAAAAACACTCATGTGCAACAACCTAGTACAATACAACCTTACCTCAAGTCGATGAGACACAAAGAATCGTCCCAAATGTGTGAATTTTTTCCTATTTTCCTAAATAGTTGTTACTAGGTAAGAGGCCATTAACAAATGTAAGGCTACCTTATTCCCCTACTTTTTTGAGGGTATAGAGTGTGTCCACCACCCTCTTCTTATTGGCTGGCCTCTAATTAACATTAATCCCAAAGGGCCCCTAGAGGGTTGATATTTTTCCTAATGCAAGTTTTCGCAAACGGAAAAATTTTGATGCCTAGAACATGCACGCCAAAGTTTTTCATCTGAAACAGTCTTTGAATCCACAACTGCATTTGCAATATTGTGCCCACACTTGCCATACAAAGTAATCTTATATATCCCACGACACAAAATGCTAGATGCAACTATTTCATCACCAAAATTAAGATCTGAACTATACATCTGGAATCCACAAATTTGACAACGAGACCAAGTCTTGCAAGTGCAAGTATAGACAAAAGGTTCTTTTTTATCTTTGATACATTAAGTGCATCATCAAGTGTGAAAGAATTTCATTTGCATAGTAGTAAGCACAATATTTCCAACTCCCTTGACTAGATAAGAGACATTGTTGGCACAAGTGACTATATTCCCATGGGCCATGAGTGATAGGCTCGAAAGAGGTAAACAAGTCCACAATGTGAAGTAATGTGCTTTGTAGCACCACGATCAAATTACCACATGTGAGTCAGCAGAAACTCACATACATGAATCGTGGACAGAAGGATCATAAGTACACTTTGCACTAAAGGCCCACTCTGCATCTACATCAACATCACAATCTCATAATGTATAATAGATGCACTTGTAGTGGATCCATCCTCTTTCTTCTTGGTCCCTATTGCCTTCAACTTTGGATATTGCTTCATCAAGTGATCATCAAAAGCATTAGGCAGAACCATCAGGAGTGGCTACATTGCTATTACCACCTTTTCTTTGAGCAGCAACAAAATCCTGCTTAACTGCACACTGTTGAGTCATGTTGCTACTCATTGAAGAACCATGAGAAGTGACTACATTGCTATTACCACCTTTTCTTTGAGAAGCACCAAAAACATGTTCAATTGCACATTGTTTAGCCTTGTTCTTTCTTGAAAGTAGCTCTTGCAATAGCAATGTGCATAATGCATCAAACTTGACAACTTGAGGGGTTCCTTGGGTCATAAGTTTCCAAGTACTAGTAAAAGTCCCGTATGAATCTGGCAATGCATCAAGAAGAGTATGCACAAGTGAACTATCAAAAATGACTTCGCCTACAGAAACGACTTGCTCATTAATATCCTTGATACTAGCAAGGAAAGTCTCCATGTCATCTTCCTCTTGCATAATCTTTGACTCTAGATCTTTATACAACAATGAACGACTTGCATAAAGATTGACCATGGTATCCATGCCTGCTTTGCTGATTTTGTTGAGTGAATGTGAGGAGTGATAATGTGCTTCCACTATAAGAGGAGTAGTCTATAACCGCTAGTATTGCCGCGAAAAAACAAAGGAAAGTGGAGAGAGAAAAATTACGTACGCGGCTATGAACATGGTAGTGGTTTGACGGAAATAAGCGCAGTAATAGCTACGGTAACATACCTGCCGATATTACCACGTCTGTTGTCGTTGCTATTACTGTGCTTATTGCCGCTAAACAACATTAAAAAATGAAGGTGCTCAGTTGGGTCACCCAAAATTGGGTGGCCCAAATGAACACTTTTATTTTTTATCTCCATAAAACAATGAAGCATCAATTGTTTTTTGGAAGAGTATACAAAAAAACCAAAGAATTAAAATTGAATTTACTTTACCTTGACAATTTAATATGCAGAAGATCAACTATTTAAAAAATTTACAATAAAATTTAAATAGTTGTATATACATTGTGCCACGTTGGGACTTTACGAAAGTTTGGACAAATATTCTACTATCTAATCCTCTTCAATTTCGACGTCATCCAGAGGCACGTACGTTTGATCACCTTGACTATACATAAATCCAAACCAAATTAAACAATTATCAATAGCTCAAAACAATTGATACAAAATTACTTGTTTAAACTTACCGATTGTAGTGATCCAATCGTCATGTCGAATTGCTCGCGAGAGATGTGGTTGTTTTTAAACAACCATCGCCAAGTATCAAATTCTGTATGTCGCTTTTGATACTTGACCATCTCTCTGGTTGGTTGAGTAAGAGTGATATTTTCCTAAGTTAGCGATAACAATAACACATCAACAACTAGAATCTTTAAAATCACCAATCGACGTTTTAATTTAATCAATCTTACATATTTGTCCTTCCACACTGCCTTGCCTCTTGAGCCATAGTGCATGGGAGTCTGGCGTGAGCTTCGTGTTGTTGTTTGTAGGATGAGCCTGTCGCCACCTGATCGCTCTTTTCTTGCAATGCACACTCCCACTCTGTCTCTGCCATGTTCCCACCATGATATCTCTTGTCTGGATCTCTAACCTGGTTGGCCGTTGCCCGCCGCACACTAGACTTCTTGTATTTCAAAAAATTTCATGTAGCCCTCCAACCACTGTTGTGAAAAACGATGATCGGGGACATTTAAAAATCTAGCTAGCAGCATGTCCTCAATGTAGCGTGCATGATTGAACAGTTGGTCTCTAAACTTTACAAAACAATCCTTATATGTTGAATGTATAAGAATTTGTAGATGGTGTCAAAATGCCCTGCCCTCTGCTATGCCGAAGTCCACCTCGCCGCCATATTTAACCATGTAGGTAGTAGCACCCATGCGTGTCTGGCATGGGTGGTTCAGTATCCTCGTCCTCTACATCAAGGGCGGCACACTTTAAAAGTGGGACTCTGTACCCCCACCACTACCAAAACAGGCAAAGCCACAAGATCCACCTCCGCTTCGTCTCTCACGGTGCTCGCTGCCTTGAGACGAGCATCAATGTGTGCTACTAGAGGATGTTTGTCAATGGTGTTCTGGCAAAGCAGGAGTGGAATGGAGTGGCGTAGGACCCTGTGATGCGATGGGAGTGGGACCCTACGATGGAAGGGGAGTAGGATGATAAGAAACGGCCGTAGACTGACATGCCGTCAGTGTGAGGCTCTGTAGTTAAGGAGTCCCTCCCTGACTCCCCATGGTGTGGTCTAATGAAAAATAACATAGGATGCAAGCTGCTTCAGAGTGTAACGGCCAAACAAATCC